>NC_138301.1:26425000-26607500 GCF_965601325.2 Salmo salar
TAAGACTGGGCTGGACTTGGGCTGCAGCCTGCAGTGTTTACTGGGAGTAGGCTGCTGCTGAGGCCATTTCTCTCAGGTGGTAGGTAACCTATTTGGCCCCAGGCCTGGATCTCTTTCTCTCTAATGTGGAATATTGCTCCTTTACTCCACCACATCCCACAGCAAATTTCCCAGGGAACGCTTCAAAAGACAGCAGAGGTAGACAGCATGAAAGCTGCAAATGAAACAGGCGAGGGTCCCCTTGGTGCGGAGGGAAATGTGCTGTAAAAATGTTGGATGGGATCCAGAGAGTTGGAACAAAGTTTTTTAGTTCCATAGTCAGTCCCTCGCCTTTGGCTGTGCCTCTGTGTTGTTTATGTCCTGCACCAGCCTGCCCTGGCCATAGACACGTCCCAATACCTCTCCTCTTTCAAAGCTGCACAGGAACACGGCACGGCCGACAGGAAAAAACACTAGCTACAACATCTTTCATGTTCAGGCAGAACAATGCAGGGGTCCAGTGTCAGTAGTGGTGGAGTGGGCGGTCAAGCACGGTTTCCTAGTGTAAGCACACCCTGAGGAAGAGGAAGAGCACACACTGAGGAAGATCACACACTGAGGAAGAGCACACCCTGAGGAAGAGGAAGAGCACACACTGAGGAAGAGCAGACCCTGAAGAAGAGGAAGAGCACACACTGAGGAAGAGCACACACTGAGGAAGAGGAAGATCACACACTGAGGAAGAGCACACCCTGAGGAAGAGGAAGAGCACACACTGAGGAAGAGCAGACCCTGAAGAAGAGGAAGAGCACACACTGAGGAAGAGGAAGAGCACACACTGAGGAAGAGGAAGATCAAACACTGAGGAAGAGGAAGATCACACACTGAGGAAGAGGAAGAGCACACACTGAGGAAGAGGAAGATCAAACACTGAGGAAGAGGAAGATCAAACACTGAGGAAGAGGAAGATCACACACTGAGGAAGAGCACACACTGAGGAAGAGGAAGAGCACACACTGCTGAAGAGGAAGAGCACACTGCGGAAGAGGAAGAGCACACACTGAGGAAGAGGAAGAGCACACACTGAGGAAGAGCACACACTGAGGAAGAGGAAGAGCACACACTGCTGAAGAGGAAGAGCACACACTGAGGAAGAGGAAGAGCACACACTGAGGAAGAGGAAGAGCACACACTGAGGAAGAGGAAGAGCACACACTGAGGAAGAGCACACACTGAGGAAGAGGAAGAGCACACACTGAGGAAGAGCACACACTAAGGAAGAGCACCACTTACACTAAGGAAGAGCACACACTGAGGAAGAGCACCACTTACACTAAGGAAGAGAACACACTTACACTGAGGAAGAGCACCACTTACACTAAGGAAGAGAACACACTTACACTAAGGAAGAGCACACAGTGAGGAAGAGCACACACTGAGGAAGAGCACACACTTACACTGAGGAAGAGCACACACTTACACTGAGGAAGAGAACATACTTACACTAAGGAAGAGCACACAGTGAGGAAGAGCACACACTGAGGAAGAGCACACACTTACACTGAGGAAGAGCACCACTTACACTAAGGAAGAGAACACACTTACACTAAGGAAGAGCACACACTTACACTGAGGAAGAGCACACAGTGAGGAAGAGCACATACTGAGGAAGAGCACACACTTACACTGAGGAAGAGCACACACTTACACTAAGGAAGAGCACACACTGAGGAAGAGCACACACTTACACTGAGGAAGAGCACACAGTGAGGAAGAGCACACACTTACACTAAGGAAGAGCACACAGTGAGGAAGAGCACACACTGAGGAAGAGCACACACTTACACTGAGGAAGAGCACACACTTACACTGAGGAAGAGCACACACTGAGGAAGAGCACACACTGAGGAAGAGCACACACTGAGGAAGAGCACACACTTACACTGAGGAAGAGCACACACTGAGGAAGAGCACACACTGAGGAAGAGCACACACTGAGGAAGAGCACACACTTACACTGAGGAAGAGCACACACTGAGGAAGAGCACACACTTACACTGAGGAAGAGCACACACTGAGGAAGAGCACACACTTACACTAAGGAAGAGCACACACTTACACTGAGGAAGAGCACACACTTACACTGAGGAAGAGCACACACTTACACTGAGGAAGAGCACACACTGAGGAAGAGCACACACTTACACTGAGGAAGAGCACACACTTACACTGAGGAAGAGCACACACTTACACTGAGGAAGAGCACACACTGAGGAAGAGCACACACTGAGGAAGAGCACACACTGAGGAAGAGCACACACTTACACTAAGGAAGAGCACACACTTACACTGAGGAAGAGCACACACTTACACTGAGGAAGAGCACACACTGAGGAAGAGCATACACTTACACTGAGGAAGAGCACACACTTACACTGAGGAAGAGCACACACTTACACTAAGGAAGAGCACACACTGAGGAAGAGCACACACTTACACTGAGGAAGAGCACACAGTGAGGAAGAGCACACACTTACACTGAGGAAGAGCACTCTATTATGCCGGAGGAGGTACTTTTCAGAAATCTAATATCTGTACTATATAACAATGAGGACATTAGGCTTATTCAGTTTAGTTCAGTTTTCTTGAGTACTTGCTTTGAAGTGACCCTACAGCCACCGGCTTTCTCTAAACATCCCAGCCCATGTCTTCGTTTCCAGAGAGAGGTGAGTTCTGTTAGTGATGCCCTTTCTCTAAACATCCCAGCCCATGTCTTCGTTTCCAGAGAGAGGTGAGTTCTGTTAGTGATGCCCTTTCTCTAAACATCCCAGCCCATGTCTTCGTTTCCAGAGAGAGGTGAGTTCTGTTAGTGATGCCCTTTCTCTAAACATCCCAGCCCATGTCTTCGTTTCCAGAGAGAGGTGAGTTCTGTTAGTGATGCCCTTTCTCTAAACATCCCAGCCCATGTCTTCGTTTCCAGAGAGCGGTGAGTTCTGTTAGTGATGCCCTTTCTCTAAACATCCCAGCCCATGTCTTCGTTTCCAGAGAGAGGTGAGTTCTGTTAGTGATGCCCTTTCTCTAAACATCCCAGCCCATGTCTTCGTTTCCAGAGAGCGGTGAGTTCTGTTAGTGATGCCCTTTCTCTAAACATCCCAGCCCATGTCTTCGTTTCCAGAGAGAGGTGAGTTCTGTTAGTGATGCCCTTTCTCTAAACATCCCAGCCCATGTCTTCGTTTCCAGAGAGCGGTGAGTTCTGTTAGTGATGCCCAGAAAGGACCGCTCTGTGTAGGTGGCACTTTCATGGCTGTCTGAGTGTCACAGAGGAGTGGACCTCTGAGTGAAGCTTCCCTCCTACACACACAAACACACCACTGAGATGGCAGGGACACATGGTCAATGGAGAGTTTAAAAAAAAATGTTGAGCAGTGCAGACGGACCTCAGCTTGCTCCCTAAGGCTTTAAAGTCTGCTACTGACACACTCCTAACATCATTCTATGACTGTCACTATTCTAGAAAAACTATGGTAAGGGTCATTTCAATACAACTGTGCCCTTAGCTGTGTACTGAAATGGCTCAGTCAATTAATCATAGGTAATACATGTCATTTGAAAATGTCAAAGTTCATTCCTAGCCCTGTGCATGTCAGTTTGAGGGTTTGAGTTTCAGACATATCCTCTGCATAGTGTAATTAACAGACAGGCTGGTCTGTCAGTAAGACATTTTCGATTTCAGCCCTAAACAACTCTGATCCCACAGCCACCTCTTCTCCTGAACTCAGAATCCTCTTTACACCATCTGCTATGAATAGGAAAGAACCACTAATAACCTAACAAGTGAAAAGTGCCTGATAGAGATGTCATACACCGTTTGATCAGGAAACCTACGTAAAGAAGGGTCTCCTAGTGGAGCTACTAACATGTCTGTCTCAACGGGCTGCAGACACTGTACCATCCTCACACAGACTTCTTGCTTATCAAGAATGTTGTGTGAGCAGCACGCCCATATAAACTGGCAGTAAACTGATTAAGCATAGTTACCTCTGTGATGAATGATACACTCTCACAACCACTTGGAAACACAAACAGACCCATTTGTTCTTGACTTGATCACTCCTCAGCCCCCAATGTCAGAGAGCATTTTGTCAGTTCATTTATTATTAAAGAACTATTGAACAAGGCTCTGTAGATTCTACAGCTGGTAATTGGGTTATATTGACTTCAGGAGCAGTGAACCTATACAGTAACATGTCTGAATCTGACATCAGGAGATGGGAGGAGCGGTGTTACGCCTCAGTACTTAATTTGTAATTAATGTCATTATTTGTTTACCCAGCCCCTCGGGAATGCTATGTTTTTATTGAAGGGGCACGTTAATTAATTATAGAATGGCACATTAATTGATAACTTTCCTCTGTTCTAATAAAACGTATTACAAAGAGAAAGCCCCTATGGCCTTCTTGGAACATAGATTTCCCATAATCCCCCTTCCTGCTGAAGTTTCCAGGCGGTTTGCCCATTACGCTCACTACAATCTGTGTAACAGTGTGACCTGGGCATTCCATAACTGCCTCAGATTCCTGCTTTATCCTAAGGGATCAACCACCTAGGTGCCCTTAAACTGTAATGGAATGCTCTATGAGTAGCAGTACTTGGGAGAGCCTGGTTACATTTGAGACAGTTTGCTACAGCAGGAAAATAATCCTGCAGCAACAGGAAATGTGAATTATTATGTCTGAATTATTAGTCGGACATTTTAAAGTGGAAATGACAAACTTTAGAAGCCTTTTTAAACCTTGAATATGGTATACGTTTGCATTTCCTGCACGGATGGAAAATGATCAGCAACACAAGAGAGATCAAATGAAGATACTACGTCTGTAGATAAGAGGAGCTGGTTGATTTTCATGTCATGCCAGTGAACTGGAACGGATTGTATTTCTTACAAAAACAGTTCCTGGCTGTAACAATGTGATGATGTCATGAGGAAACGTGAGGTGTAATTTGGAAAGCATGGGTGTTCTCTGCTGAGTGAGTGTGTTATCTAATGGATGTAAATATGCTGAAGTTTTTGTCTGGAGGTCAGGACACCCCGTGTGTGTGTGTGTGTGTGTGTGTGTGTGTGTGTGTGTGCGCGTGCGTGTGTGAGAGAGAGAGAGAGAGAGAGAAAGATAGATAAAGAGAGAGTAGATATTTGATCATGAGAAAGCTCATCTGCGGTAGCTCTGGTATCTCTGCTCTGGGTCTTTGTGTTGAAGGTTATGTGGAGGTGGAAAAGTTATTTGTCGTATAACATGTCCTCTTATGAAACAAGACATGCCAGCCTCAGGGACAGTGTCAGACAAAGTGCTACTTGAGTGGCTGCTTCAAAAAGGTCCTGCCTGTTAACATAGCTGTAATTGCATTGGCTGTGACAGGTCGTGTGGCAGGAAGTTGTCGTTTCCTCTCTGAGAACCCAGCACTTAAGTTAACCCTGGTTCCCTTTAATGCAGATCCACTACAGAGGAATGGTGGTGGTGGTGAGATACTAGCATGACCGCTCATGTCTATGTCATTGATTTCCTTCTGTGCTGCCTCCACTGCAGGACAGAGTCCCGGGGCATGTCCAAGCCACCGCCACCGGCCAGTCAGAGGCCCCCCAGCATGGTCAGCCAGACTTCCAAGGCAGTGACCTCATCAACAGTGGACGCCACCTCAGGGTCAAAGGTGAGAAAAAGTCTCTCTTTTATGAGCATGCGTTGTTTACTCAGTGTTTCATTTATTTTGATCTATCCCACAACAGTGTTGCAGTAATTAGGTCCAGTGATTGCAGTATAAAGCGTTTGAATTGATATTGTTTCTAAGGGTACTGGGAGACTGTTAATGCTCATGCTGGAGAATTGGTTTCATCTCCTCCAGAACACTCTCATTTTGATTAATGGCTGTAGACTGTAATAGGTTAGTGACTTTTTTCAAGTCCAGTGAAACTCAATTAAACCTCCACCGTGGCTGGCCATGGATTCACTATGTGCATACTGTGCATATAAAAGGCTTTACTCAAATGGTTTAGTAAAGGAACAGTATTAGAAGATAAAACGGCAGCTATTGGATGTTTTGAAGGCACGTGTTGAAGTGACACTCCATAGAATGCACTTGTCCCCTTCTTATAAGGATCATACTTCCACAGAGGGCAGATGAGGGTAGTGAGGCTGTCTTCCAGACCCTGTGGTCTCCTCTGCTCTGCCACTGACATGGCTGTGGTCTATCTTCAGGACATTGGCAGTCCAGTACTCACATGAGACCCAGCTGCCCATCTGTAAAGTGATTTAGTGGCTCTTCCTTGACCCTTCCCAGGCCACATACGCCTGACTGCCTCCAGCTTCCAGAAAAAGCCTGCCAGCCTCCTCTCCCTTCTTCCCCCGTGGCCCAGCTCTGCCAGGCTGAGAGGGGTGGCCATGCTGGGTGGCATGACAGGGCTATCTGCCAACTCACTATCGCCACTCCAGTCTGACTGACTGGTGTTGACGTTAGTGAGTGTTGAGGCAGCACACGCCTGCCTGCCTGGCTAGCTGTAAAATGACCTCCTGGCTGTCTCAGTAATGCTTCAGGCCTGTGAGTGAGAGACGGCATCGTGTCAGCATCATATGAGCTGTCTCAAACCAATCAATCCTGCCAGTCAACCTATCAACACAATCATAGTAACACAACACTCTTCAGCTACACACAGCTCCCAAACACATGCACTGGCTTGACTGGGACTCTAAGCACTGCAGTAGGCGTATAAGTATTCCTATAGAACAGTGCCTCTACGGTTGGGAAAGTACCTCTCCTAAGATTGTTGTACCTGTGTTAGAAGCAGCACCTCATCAGACCTCATGTCAACTTGTTGTCTGCTATCAGAGGTGCCAGTCATTTCAAGCAGAGTGGCAGACTGGGCATTATTGATGACCACTTGCTCATTCTCAATGGTAAGTAGAGTATAGATTTGCTTTAAGATTCACTGTCTATGTATACAATAAAGGGAACGTTGAGTTTCCAATCACAGTACAGTGAATATGTGACTACACAATGCTTTCTAATATCTACTAAACTTAAATAAGGCTGTTCTCTTGATGGTTCTCCTGACAAACGCTGTGTAGATTTCCTAACGCTCTGTATGCTTGGCTGGCCGTACAGTAGTTTCAGTAATTAGTGCATGTTTTTGCCAGCTGTGGAGGAGGAAATGGCATATAATGATCCCCTGCACTGGAAACCTAACTGTTGCTAGGGTGCAATCTGATTTGGCTCAGTTGAACATTCATCTGAAATCATCTGTGAGATTCAGAGGAGGGAGAAAACCAGTGGGCCTTGAAAGAATGCTACTGTGCCTCATCAAATCTTAGTGTATGATTATAATACTGTATTCCCATTTGGGTGAAGTGTGCTTGCTTGTCATATGAGGTGCTGAAATTAGAAGGTTAAAGCTAAATCAAATGAGAAAAAGTGAGAAACACAAAGGAGAAAGTTAATAACTAAAATGACTAACTTCAAACATTTGTGGGCCCCAGTCTCAAAATCGAAATGTTGTTCTTAATCTAATCATCAAACATACAGTAACACCTAATGATCTCTATAAACATGGGACTGAATGGTCATACAGTAACACCTAATGATCTCTATAAACATGGGACTGAATGGTCATACAGTAACACCTAATGATCTCTATAAACATGGGACTGAATGGTCATACAGTAACACCTAATGATCTCTATAAACATGGGACTGAATGGTCATACAGTAACACCTAATGATCTCTATAAACATGGGACTGAATGGTCATACAGTAACACCTAATGATCTCTATAAACATGGGACTGAATGGTCATACAGTAACACCTAATGATCTCTATAAACATGGGACTGAATGGTCATACAGTAACACCTAATGATCTCTATAAACATGGGACTGAATGGTCATACAGTAACACCTAATGATCTCTATAAACATGGGACTGAATGGTCATACAGTAACACCTAATGATCTCTATAAACATGGGACTGAATGGTCATACAGTAACACCTAATGATCTCTATAAACATGGGACTGAATGGTCATACAGTAACACCTAATGATCTCTATAAACATGGGACTGAATGGTCATACAGTAACACCTAATGATCTCTATAAACATGGGACTGAATGGTCAAACAGTAACACCTAATGATCTCTATAAACATGGGACTGAATGGTCATACAGTAACACCTAATGATCTCTATAAACATGGGACTGAATGGTCATACAGTAACACCTAATGATCTCTATAAACATGGGACTGAATGGTCATACAGTAACACCTAATGATCTCTATAAACATGGGACTGAATGGTCATACAGTAACACCTAATGATCTCTATAAACATGGGACTGAATGGTCATACAGTAACACCTAATGATCTCTATAAACATGGGACTGAATGGTCATACAGTAACACCTAATGATCTCTATAAACATGGGACTGAATGGTCATACAGTAACACCTAATGATCTCTATAAACATGGGACTGAATGGTCATACAGTAACACCTAATGATCTCTATAAACATGGGACTGAATGGTCATACAGTAACACCTAATGATCTCTATAAACATGGGACTGAATGGTCATACAGTAACACCTAATGATCTCTATAAACATGGGACTGAATGGTCATATTGTTTTGATACATGCTCCTGTTTAACCAGCTGCTGTTCCTACTGGTTGTGTCTGTAATACCACATTTCTTTCACACAGCTCCTTACCACTGAGCTCCCTGGGCAGCTAATAGCAGATGTTGTTTGTAAACTAGTATATAAAGGAAACCCCGTTCATAACCAATGTGTTTGTTTTTCCAGCCGCAGGGCTCTAGGAGTAGTGGCAAGGTACACAGCTTCGGCAAGAGGGACCAAGCCATCAAGAGGAACCCCAATATCCCTGTGGTGGTCAGGGGATGGCTCTACAAACAGGTGAGCCCTCCACATCTCCCAACCTCAGTCAATGTAGCTACTGTATGGTTCAGAGGAATCTCCATAGTTATGGCTAAGAGTACAACTCAATCACTGTAGCTACTGTATGGTTCAGAGGAATCTCCATAGTTATGGCTAAGAGTACAACTCAATCACTGTAGCTACTGTATGGTTCAGAGGAATCTCCATAGTTATGGCTAAGAGTATCTCAATCACTATAGCTATAGCTAAGGGCAGTGTGTTGGGGTCTAATGGTAAACTCTCCTCCACTCTAATGGGAGCACACATACATCTCACGTCGATATTACATCTCTGTCATATTATGTCATGTCATTTACAGTGGCCTTCCACTTAATGCATAATTCAGGCTAAGTAATGATGAGAGTCCAGGTCTATGAGAATGTACTACAGTATTAATGACTGTGACCTTGTGGACTCTGGCTGAGTAAACAGAGAACGACAGTCATCATTTCTCATTATGAACCCCTTCTATGGATCTCCATTTACCTAGAGGACGGAGGGAGCATGAGAGATGTCTCTTTAGGGGTGAGGTATAAGAGGACGACACCCTGGTGCGACTGGCACGGGGGTGTGACACCCCTGAGGCAGGCCAGAGGGGGTGAGGTTTAAGACCCTGACTTGGTAACACTTCATCGACTCATAAGGAGTGTTTAGACAGACAGACAATGGATTGATGGTTGCAGAACACTAATGAATCATTCATAACAGGATTCTGATTAGAGAGAGTTAGACCTACTGGAACTCCTATCATGGCAGGACATGAACCCTGTTCTGCTCAGGGGGAACACAATTACTGGCTGTTCTAATGAAATGTATGGATTTTCCCTCTCCCTGTAAATGGGTACTTTAGCGTATATTCCCCAGCTATGGTTTTTAATTAAAATGTGCATTAGAATGTGATGTTGTATTGCTGAGAGGGCTTAAATTCCATGTTGTGTTTCCCCTCCAGGACAGCTCTGGAATGAGACTGTGGAAGAGGAAGTGGTTTGTGTTGTCCGACTACTGCTTGTTTTATTACAAAGGTGAGTCACACAGGCACACCGGACCAGGGTTTAATTGAGACTAATTAAAATAGTCGCAGGGTGAATTGATTTGGTTATGAAATCCAAGCCAGTCCTCTTAATTCCAAGTCATCTGCCTCTTAGTGGAGCTAAACCTTTCAATCAGAGAGACATGACTACAATTAGACAAGGTTCTGTTCTGCCACGGCTATTCTCTCTCCTCTTCTGTCTCTTTCTATCTCTATTTCCCTCTTTCTTCACCTCTCCGCCATTCATCACACTGAGCTAGAGATAAACCTCCAGTCCTGCTGCCTGCCACCACAGCACAGCGGCTCCTTCAATCATCCTTGAATTATGTCTCTCCAATTACATTTCCTACAGTCACGAATCACCATGCAGGAACATAATGGTGTGTTGATGAAGCAGTTATGTCATGCTATTTATAAACAGGTAGAATCATTAAAGTAGCCAAGGCAGTGGGCCAGCGGTGAGGTGTGTGTGGTGGGTTGTTGTGTATTGTGTGATAATGATCACATACTTGCGTGTGTGTGTGTGTGTGTGTGTGTGTGTGTGTGTGTGTGTGTGCCTCTAGACAGCAGAGAGGAGATGGTTTTGGGGAGCATCCCCCTGCCCAGTTATGTCATCGCCCCTGTGGAGCCTGATGACCACATCAGCCGCAAGTATGCCTTCAAGGTAAGACTAGAGGGCAAGGGTGGGAACTAGCTCGTCAACGAATGGAAAATACTGTTACCAGCTACCTCACAGTCCAACCAAGCTGCATGAATTGAGAAACAGACTGGATATATGAAGGAGGTTTTCAACTGTGAAGGAAATACTAACTAACAGCCATTAGATAAAGTTGCTACAGCTTGGTTACAGAGTTAGACAGTCACACAGCCAGGGGCCTGTGTGGGCAAGCCAGACCAAGTGGGCAGTGCTCCCTCTGATTAGTGTCAGACTGGTGGGCTATTACAACACTCCATTCTTACCACATCAGTCTGGATCCTTCTTTAAAAGCACAGAGATTCATCAAAAAACCTATACAATCTGGACCAAGACTGGCTCTTCCTAATGTCTGCTTTGGCCCTGCCTGGCGTGCTCTGTCGCTTTGACCTGTGAGCTTTCAGTGTGGGCCTTTCATGCAAACCCATTTAATTCACAAGAACACTAAGTGGGAAATGTTACTTCATACTTACCTGTACCTCTCATCTGCTATTTCATAACATACTTTCCTGTACCTCTCATCTGCTATTTCATAACATACTTACCTGTACCTCTCATCTGCTATTTCATAACATACTTACCTGTACCTCTCATCTGCTATTTCATAACATACTTACCTGTACCTGTCATCTGCTATTTCATAACATACTTACCTGTACCTGTCATCTGCTATTTCATAACATACTTACCTGTACCTCTCATCTGCTATTTCATAACATACTTACCTGTACCTCTCATCTGCTATTTCATAACATACTTACCTGTACCTGTCATCTGCTATTTCATAACACACATGCACCAAACACTTGAGGCCTGTAGGTCTCAATAATTCAGGGAGTATCAGCCCCAGTAGGTATCTTACCCTGGTCTGAGGTACAGTATCTGTCCCTTTAAAGGTCTGTTTGGTAGTGGTGTTACAGTGCTGCTCTGCTCTCTGGCCCCTGTCCTGTCCTGTCCTGTCCGTCCGTCAGTCAGCAGGCCCATCATCACCAGTAGAGCTTTAGGATAGCAGCACTCTGAACCCCCACCACACTCCTCCAAGCCCCTTTCCACATTCCTCCAAGCCCCTTTCCACAGTCCTCCAAGCCCCTCTCCTCTCCACACTCCTCTAAGCACTTCTCCTCTCCACACTCCTCCAAGCCCCTTTCCACATTCCTCCAAGCCCCTTTCCACATTCCTCCAAGCCCCTCTCCACACTCCTCCAAGCCCCTCTCCTCTCCACACTCCTCTAAGCCCCTTTCCACATTCCTCCAAGCCCCTTTCCACACTCCTCCAAGCCCCTTTCCACATTCCTCCAAGCCCCTTTCCACATTCCTCCAAGCCCCTCTCCACACTCCTCCAAGCCCCTCTCCTCTCCACACTCCTCTAAGCCCCTTTCCACATTCCTCCAAGCCCCTTTCCACATTCCTCCAAGCCCCTCTCCTCTCCACACTCCTCCAAGCCCCTCTCCTCTCCACACTCCTCCAAGCCCCTCTCCTCTCCACACTCCTCCAAGCCCCTTTCCACATTCCTCCAAGCCCCTTTCCACATTCCTCCAAGCCCCTCTCCTCTCCACACTCCTCCCATCCCATCTCCTCTCCACACTCCTCCCATCCCATCTCCTCTCCTCTCCACAATCCTCCCATCCCATCTCCTCTCCACACTCCTCCCATCCGATCTCCTCTCCTCTCCACAATCCTCCCATCCCATCTCCTCTCCACACTCCTCCCATCCCATCTCCTCTCCTCTCCACAATCCTCCCATCCCATCTCCTCTCCACACTCCTCCCATCCCATCTCCTCTCCACACTCCTCCCATCCCATCTCCTCTCCACACTCCTCCCATCCCATCTCCTCTCCTCTCCACAATCCTCCCATCCCATCTCCTCTCCACACTCCTCCCATCCCATCTCCTCTCCTCCACACTCCTCCCATCCCATCTCCTCTCCTCCACAATCCTCCCATCCCATCTCCTCTCCACACTCCTCCCATCCCATCTCCTCTCCTCTCCACAATCCTCCCATCCCATCTCCTCTCCACACTCCTCCCATCCCATCTCCTCTCCACACTCCTCCCATCCCATCTCCTCTCCTCTCCACACTCCTCCCATCCCATCTCCTCTCCTCTCCACAATCCTCCCATCCCATCTCCTCACCACACTCCTCCCATCCCATCTCCTCTCCACACTCCTCCCATCCCATCTCCTCTCCTCTCCACAATCCTCCCATCCATCTCCTCTCCTCTACACACTCCTCCCATCCCCTCTCCTCTCCACAATCCTCCCATCCCATCTCCTCTCCTCTCCACACTCCTCCCATCCCCTCTCCTCCCATCCCATCTCCTCACCACACTCCTCCCATCCCATCTCCTCTCCACAATCCTCCCATCCCATCTCCTCTCCTCTCCACACTCCTCACCACACTCCTCCAATCCCATCTCCTCTCCACACTCCTCCCATCCCCTTTCCTCTCCACACTCCTCCGTCTCCTCTCCTCTCCTCTCCACACTCCTCCCATCCCCTCTCCTCCCATCCCATCTCCTCCCATCCCCTCTCCTCCCATCCCATCTCCTCACCACACTGTTCCTCTTTCTCTGTGCCTACATTAGAACATCATTATCTCTCTACTCAGTAGGGCTGTGGGGGAATAAACACAAACACTCTGAATTCCTCTGCTGTTTGATTGTATCTGGTCCAGGGATGTTTCCTATTACAGACATACAGTAGAACATAGGAAACCAGTTTGTTTATGCCTTATTAACTAGTAATGTTGACAAACACGTGGAGTACGTTTACATACACCCTCATAATTCAATATTAAACTGATTATGGCAATAGTCATGTAAATGCCTTACTCTGCTTATTTCAATCGGCGTAAGGTCATAATCGAAGTAAGCAAACACCTGGTTTTCTGAGCAATCTTTTGAATGATTAGGACGTGTAAACACTTAATTGGCGTTCCAGCAGTGTATTTGATCTGCGCGGGTCAGAACCAGCACCAGCCGAGCGAGCCTCCCTCTTTAGCTCGAGTGAAGTCAGTTTACAACAACTGATTTTAGGAGTCTTAGAAGTAGTTTACAAACTGTATATGTCCCAACTCAGAGTCAAATAGGCTTACCAAAAATAACATGGTTTATTTTCATTGGTGGTTTTCTGTATTTATCAGAGTGCCATCAGGAAGCCTGATTTCAGATGTGTCCATAGAAACAGGATTATTAGGGAAATCCTTCTGCTTGCATTGCATGTAAACGTTTTAATCAAACTATTACATTAATCTGACTATCCACAGTTATCACAATATTGTGTACTTGTAACCACACTCGTTGTTGTATTGTTTCTCGCCTCAGTTGGCAGCAGGGAAACTGATAGTGGGGGGTAATAGACCATTTCTTCACATTTCAGTCAGTGTGTGTGACAGACAGTAAGAATGGGTTTCTCTGCTGGGTCAGAGTGTTTACAATATCCATCTCCATATCTTTCCCAGTGAGAGCAGAGGACCCTTTATGAAGAACAATTCAGGGTGAATGTTTGATGTGCTGGTTTGACGGCGTTCAATTGCAGTCCTTTCATACTGTATCCGTTGTGCTTGTCTTTCTGTTCCTCCTGGGTGTGTGTACTGTGTGTGTGCACGTGTGAATGTGTGTGTGTTTGTGGTGCAGGCCTGGGTATTACTCCTGCAGCTCACATTACATACAATGGAATTTGTATGACAACTATTGCCGGGGGGGAAATTAATTATACATTGAAGGTATTTTCTAGTGTCTTCTCTCTCTCTCTCTCTCTCTCTCTCTCTCTCTCTCTCTCTCTCTCTCTGTCTCCCTCTCTCTCTCTGTCTCTCTCTGTCTCTCTCTCTCTGTCTCTCTCTCTCTGTCTCTCTCTCTCTCTCTGTCTGTCTCTCTGTCTCTCTCTCTCTGTCTCTCTGTCTCTCTCTGTCTCTCTCTCCCTCCCTCTCTCTCTCTGTCTCTCTCTCTCTGTCTCTCTCTCTCTGTCTCTCTGTCGCTCTCTCTCTGTCTCTCTCTCCTCTCTCTCTCCTCTCTCCCTGCCTCTCTCTCTCCCTGCCTCTCTCTCTCTCTCTCTGTCTCCCTCTCTCTCTCTGTCTCTCTGTCTCTCTCTCTCTGTCTCCCTCTCTCCCTCTCTCTCTCTGTCTCTCTCTCTCTCTGTCTCTCTCTCTGTCTCTCTGTCGCTCTGTCGCTCTCTCTCTGTCTCTCTCTCTCTCCTCTCTCCCTGCCTCTCTCTCTGCCTGCCTCTCTCTCTCTCTCTCTCTCTCTCTCTCTCTCTCTCTCTCTCTCTGTCTCCCTCTCTCTCTGTCTCTCTCTCTCTGTCTCCCTCTCTCTCTCTCTCTCTCTCTGTCTCTCTCTCTCTCTCTCTCTCTCTCTCTCTCTCTCTCTGTCTCTCTCTCTCTGTCTCCCTCTCTCTCTGTCTCTCTGTCTCTCTCTCTCTCTCTCTCTCTGTCTCTCTCTGTCTCTCTCTCTCTGTCTCCCTCTCTCTCTCTCTCTCTCTCTCTCTGTCTCTCTCTCTGTCGCTCTGTCGCTCTGTCGCTCTCTCTCTGTCTCTCTCTCTCTCCTCTCTCCCTGCCTCTCTCTCTGCCTGCCTCTCTCTCTCTCTCTCTCTCTCTCTCTCTCTCTCTCTCTCTCTCTCTCTCTCTCTCTCCGTCCGCCTCTCTCTCTGCCCGGGGAGGGAATGTATTTCACGGTTAGGTGAGAGGTTGCTGCTCTCAATACTGTTCTGCTAATTATCCAGTGCATGTATTTAAGAGGTCTCTGTTCCTCTCAGCTCTCTCTCTCTCTCTGGGTAATCACATATTCCAGACCAGGATCTTTCATTAGACAGGACCCAAGCTGTTCAGGTAACTGTTAACTGTCTGAACAGAACACTTCAACTGCCTATTGGATGAAGGTTCATTCCAGTCTGCTGTTGTTGTCTTGTTGTTTGTCCACTGTCTTGTGTAAGCTGTTTGTTGTTGTGATTTGAGAGATCTGTGGTATCTCAGTGTTTTTATGAGAGTGCAGTTGGGAAGTCATTAGAGTTAATACAGACAACTACCAGTTAATAACCTATCAAAAACGCATGAGGCACTAAAGGCCAGAGTTTCCCATCCTATCCTAGCCTTACCCCCGGTTCCAACAGCCTATGGCCAACTATGTTCTCTTCAGCCATATTCCCTCTCCAGAGTGTGGTGTTGTGTTGTATTGCTGTAGTGTTGTGTTTGCTAGTGTGGGTCTGTATTTTAGTCCGCTTTCTGCTTCTGCTGGTTCTAGCAACAGCATCAATGTTGATCTACACTGAACAAAAATATAAATGCAATATGTAAAGTGTTGGGCCCACGTTTCATGAGCTGAAATAAAAGATCCCCGAAAAGGTCCATATGCACAAGAAGTTTATTTCTCTAAAATGTTTTGCACAAATTTGTTTACATCCCTGTTAGTGAGCATTTCTCCTTTGCAAAGATAATCCATCCGCCTGACAGCTGTGGCATATCAATAAACTGATTAAACAGCTTGATCACTACACAGGTGCACCTTGTGCTGGGGACAATAAAAGGCCACTCTATAATGTGAAGTTTCAAATTATGAGGGAATGTGCGATTTGCATGCTGACTGCAGGAATGTCAGAGAATTTCATGTTTATTTCTCTACAATATGCCGCCTTCAATGTCGTTTTAGAGAATTTGGCAGTACGTCCAACCGGCTTCACAACCGCAGACCACGTGTATGGCGTCATGTGGGCGAGCGGTTTGCTAATGCCAACGTTGTGAACAGAGTGCCCCATGGTGGTGGTGGGGTTATGGTATGGACAGGCATAATCTATGGATAATGAACACAATTGCATTTTATTGATGGCAATGTGAATGCACAGAGGTATCGTGACGAGATCCTGAGGCCCTTTGTCGTGCCATTCATCCTTGCCATCACCTCATGTTTCAGCTTGATAAGGCACAGCCCATGTCGCAAGGATCTGTACACAATTCCTGGAAGCTGAAAATATCCCAGTTATTCCATGGCCTGCATACTCACCAAATATTTCACCCATTGAGCATGTTTGGGATGCTCTGGATCAATGTGTATGAAAGCGTGCTCCAACTTCCCACAGCCATGGAAGAGGAGTGGGACAACATTCCACAGACCACAATCAACAGCCTGATCAACTCTATGCGAAGGAGATGTGTGGCGTTGCATGAGCCAAGTGGTGGTCACACCAGATACTGACTGGTTTTCTGATCCACGCCCCTACTTTATTTTTAAGGTATCTGTTACCAACAGATGGATATCTGTACTCCAAGTCATGTGAAATCCATAGATTAGGGCCTAATGAATTTATTTCAATTGACTGATTTCCTGATATGAACTGTAACTCAGTAAAATCTTTGGAATTGTTGCATGTTGTGTTTATATTTTTATTCAGTATAATTCACTCTCTCTGAGTTGATGACTAGCCAGCCGAGAACAGCAGAGAGACACTTCTGTTTTCTGGAGCCAGTCAATGACCTTTACCCTCCTGTTCTGTTTGCTCTTCTCACTGTGTTTATCTCTCGTGTGTTCCTATTGGTTGAATGGCCTCCTGTTGTGACTGTGCACTGGTGGAGCGAGTGCCGCTCCTCCCGGACAGCCGTCCTGAAACACGCTGGCGGGCCCCTCTTGCATGAATAGGTATTTTATTTTCCTTCATCCCTCTCAGAGGACCGTCATCTAGCTTCTTCATCCCTGCTCATAGTCTACTTTTCATTTACCAAACCAATAAGAATGCACATTTAGATTAGATTAGGATTTTTCTGCATCAATTACGGATGGATGGACAATGCCAGCGCTTCTCCAAATATTTAGGTAGGCTAATTTCACTGAACATTTGCCTTTTGAAGCCAACTTTGGTTCTTGATGTAACTGTGTGTCAAATCTGTTGGACGACATAAAGTTCATATGGAACCACCCATCAGTCAAAGCCTGATACACATTGGTTGTTGTGAGGGTTTAGACCCTGTAGCACTGGTATTTGGGCCCCGCCTCCTCCATATCAGTCATCAGGACACTGTCATCACCATGTGAACCGTGGGATAGCTGGGTCTCACACTGGGCTGGGCCATCCTCCTCTCATCCTCCTCCCATCCATCCCTTTTCCACACTCCTCTCCGGTTTCACTGCCTTTATTTCTGTTGGCCTCATCGCCATCGCATTCAACAAACATTCAGTCTATCTAGCCACATCTAGCTATAGCAGACTGTATTTCAATGTTTCTGTTGTATTGTACAACCAGGCCAGATCATTTAGTGCCATGGAACTGGCTCATTGATGAATATGTTTTGTAATGTATTTGTTTTGTAATGTATAGGACATTTACAGTATTAGGCAAGACTGCCTTCTCGTCTTGTGTACCAGAGGCATGGAATAGTCTACAAGTTATGCCTCATCTAGACATGTTAGTGCCACTGAATGAATGAAACATTTTGATGGGAGACTCTGTTACAGAGGAGTGTAAATGCTTTTGTTTTTAGGCTGGATCATGTTGTTGTATTATATTGTTGTATATTTTAATTCTGTAATGTATTGATTGTTGCTGCCTTCTTGGTCAGTTCTCCCTTCACTCTGGTTCTCAATGGGCTTTTCCTGGTTAAATCAAAATCAATAAACATTTCGGATGTAATTCTTTTTTGATTGTTTTTTATTCGACTCATTGGCATGGTTTCTATTAGTGGAATAGGTCCTGGAAGTTAAAGTGTGATGTCTGTCTATCTGTTGATACCCCGCCCCAAAAGCTCTCTAGTTCTTAAAGTCAAGATCAGCCTGTAGATAAATCACCCAGGTTCATTACCCAATGAAAGCTTAAGACCAGACCCCCCTAATGTTATGTCAAGGGAGCCTTAAAATAGAGTCTTCAAGTCTTCCATGCTAAAGAGGGGAGAGAGCTGGGTAATAGCAGAGGTTCCTCCATTTATACTCTCCTTAAAATTACACTCTTTTTGTGAAAGAGGAACTGTGGAAAGTAAGTAACTTTTCCTACTCGAAACACCCCCACATTGTTGATGTGTGTGTAGACTGCAGAGCTGGTGAGTATGGATGTGGACCCTATGTCATGGGTCTGGGTCTGGCCTGTCCATTCAGCACTTTTCTCTGGGGGGTTCAGTTGGGATCACGCTGGCACTATGCTGCTGGATAATACAGGACTCTGCAATCAAAACAGGCTTTGTTAACCCCACAGCCAAGTAAGATCACTACAGCTGATCACAAGTCACAGTACAATACTAAACAGAAACACGACATGATGGTGGATGCACTTGTTGTACGCTAAAGATACGTTTTCAGTGATTTAGAATGGATTGCTGTTTGTTTGTAAATGGAGGATGGATTCCTGGTAGACATAAAGTGATTTCCAAATGGCATCCTAGTTCCTATATGGTGCACTACTTTTGACAAGGGCCCATAGGGATCTGGTGAAAAGCAGTGCACTATATAAGGAATAGGGTGCCATTTGGGATGCATTCTGAGACTGCAAGGCTGTACCCAGACTCAGAGTTATTATACATCAGGATAGATGGAAGGATATTGTAACAGATAGTACTGGAATGTGCTACTTTGAAGAGTTGTGTAATAAGTACAGGCAAAATGATGGTCTGGGACTATGCATGGACTAGCATGCTGGGCAGTATTGGATGATACAGGTTGTATTGTAATGGGAAAGGCAGTAGAATGGTTTGGAGAGCAGAAATCTGTATAAAGGTTTTAGTTGGGCTGGAGGACGGGGCAGTGTAGTAGTTTGGGGTGGAACTGTGTTGGGAAAAGGCTGATCTGTGTTGTAATTGGACAGTAGGTTGTCAGTGGCAGCGCTGGCCCCCTATCAGGGCCGGATGGGGGAGATTAGCCTTGTGGTGGGGCGTTGGGGTGGGCAGATTTACAGTAGGGGCCAGACGTGAGGGCAGCCAGCAACCAGGGTAAGGCTAATTATGAGGTTTCTCATTGTGTTGTGCTTGTCTCACTGTGTGTTTTTGTACTGTGTATTTCTCTCGTGTGCATATGGGTGAGAGGTTGTGCTTTGTAACAATGCAATAGCTAGGCAAACTGGGTACGCTATGTTGAGTTACTTTAAGTTTGTGTGAAATTAGTTTGTGCCCAAGGGTATTAATGAGGAATTTGATGTGCATTAGGACTTGTGAAACATTTCAAATATATAGACAAAACTGACTGCTTGTCTAACTTTAAAACCATGCGTGGCGTGTTGCATGAACAGCTTTAGTGTCGAGACAATGGTGCCTCTTGCTTTTGTTATTATCTTTGTAAGTTCTGGTGATGGCTCTGAGTCCCATTGTGAGCTAATATGTTAACTTGCTCTCTCTGATTCTTCATTTGCAGAACGTACGCTTTGACCCCTCAACCCCTCCATCCCATCTTTCCCATCCTTTTTTTTGGTTCTGATGTGTCTCTTCTCTTCTCTCTCCACAGGCGAGCCACACAGGAATGCGCTCCTACATTTACAATAAGAACTCTGTGATTGGCTCGCAGGCAGAGCACGGTGGGATGAGGACGTACTTCTTCAGTGCCGACACGCAGGAGGACATGAATGGTTGGATCCGAGCCATGAACCAGGCTGCTCTCATGCAGAGTCAAGGCATCAAGAGGTTAGTCCCTCCCTTCCACCCTGCAGGCCATTCCTAGTTGTCCCCAATAGTTTCCTCTGTAGTGTCCCCAATTGTCCCCTCTGTAGTGTCCCCAATAGTCTCCTCTGTAGTTATCCCCAATAGTCTCCTCTGTAGTTATCCCCAATTGTCTCCTCTGTAGTTATCCCCAATAGTCTCCTCTGTAGTTATCCCCAATAGTCTCCTCTGTAGTTATCCCCAATAGTCTCCTCTGTAGTTATCCCCAATAGTCTCCTCTGTAGTTATCCCCAAAAGTCTCCTCAAGTTATCCCCAATAGTCTCCTCTGTAGTTATCCCCAATAGTCTCCTCTGTAGTTATCCCCAATAGTCTCCTCTGTAGTTATCCCCAATAGTCTCCTCAAGTTATCCCCAATAATCTCCTCTGTAGTTATCCCCAATAGTCTCCTCTGTAGTATCCCCAATATTCCCCAGTAAACCCAATGCCTCCTTGTCCAAACAGGGATCCACCAGTACCTCTCCCAGTAGACCTCTGCCTCCCTCTCTCTTCCTTCTCAGCACCAAAGCAAAGCACATTTTCCCCAGTCGGATCTTGATCGTGTGCCTGTAGAAACATTAGCAAAGTGCCTAACTGTTGGGGTTGTAGGTGGGAGTGTACCTGGCCTGGCCTGGCTTGGCATGGTTTTGGCATGGCATGGTTTAGCTTGGCCTGCTTGACTGGGACTCAGTGAGCAGTCATCCATGGCAGGACAGGTGTAGCACTGCTCTGATAGAGTCTACTCTCCTGTGCTGTGGGATGGATGGGGTGTTGAGTTCTGCAGCTGGCTGCTGTATGGATGAGAGCTCCATCCTGCTCCTGCTGCCAGCTGAGCATGGGCCAGTCACAGGGCACAAACACATCTGCGTCCCAAATGGCATCCTATTCCCAATATATTGCACTACTGATTAGATCCCCATGGGCCCTGGTCAAAAGTAGTGCAGTATATAGGTAATAAAGAATAGCTGTTTCAATTAAAAGGAGAAAAAGATATGGTTTGGCCAAACTGGTTACAGTTTGGTTAGATGAATGACACAGCGTGTGATGTAGAAGAAATTAAGTGTACAGTGCACATACATGATGTGGCTGATCTGGAATGGCATTCTACAGCTGAGAGGAAGGTTGGATCTGATGTTTTGGGAAACAGTACCATCTAGTGGCCAACACTGCTCAGTGCTCATTAGCAGCTCCAAGGGAAGCTATTTCTCCTGACAATCATTGTCTGAATCTACTGCTAGTGCTACATTATAATGTTATCAGGATGTCAGCATTATCATGTAGACAGATTAGACAGCAAGCTAGAACTTGGAATTTCAGTAGAGCATTAGCTAACACTCGTTTACAGTACCAGTCAAAAGTTTGTACACACCTACTCATTCAAGGGTTGTTCTTTACATCAGAACTATGAAATAACCCATAAGGAATCATGTGGTAACCAAAAAAGTTTTAAACAGTTTCTTCTAAGTAGCCACCCTTTGTCTTGATGACAGCTTTACATACTCTTGGCATTCTCTCAACCAGCTTCACCTGAAATGCTTTTCCAACAGTCTTGAAGGAGTTCCTACATATGCTGATCTGCTTTTCCTTCACTCTGCGGTCCAACTCATCCCAAACCATCTCAATTGGGTTGAGGTCGGTCATCTGATGCAGCACTCCATCACTCTCCTTCTTGGTCAAATAGCCCTAACACAGCCTGAATGTGTGTTGGGTCATTGTCCTGTTGAAAAACAAATGATAGTCCCACTAAGCCCAAACCAGATGGGATGGCATATCGCTGCAGAATGCTGTGGTAGCCATGCTGGTTAAGTGTGCCTTGAATTCTAAATAAATCACAGACAGTGTCACCAGCAAAGCACCCCCACACCATCACACCTCCATGCTTCACGGTGGGAACTACACATGTGGAGACCATTCGTTCACCTACTCTGCGTCTCACAAAGACCTGGCGGTTGGAACCAAAAATCTAAAATTTGGACTCATCAGACCAAAGGACAGATTTTCACTGGTCTAATGTCCATTGCTCGTGTTTCTTGGCCCAAGCAAGTCTCTTCTTCTTATTGGTGTCCTTTAGTAGTGGTATCTTTGCAGTAATTCGACCACGAAGGCCTGATTCACACAGTCTCCTCTGAACAGTTGATGTTGAGATGTGACTGTTACTTGAACTCTGTGAAGCATTTATTGGGGCTGCAATTTCAGAATTTCTGACATTTTCCGGATTGTCTAACCTTCATGTCTTAAAGTAATGATGGATTGTCATTTCTCTTTGCTTTTTTGAACTGTTCTTGCCATAATATGGACTTGGTCTTTTACCAATAGGGCTATCTTCTGTATACCACCCCTACCTTGTCACAACACAACTGATTGGCTCAAACACATTAAGAAGGAAAGAAATTCCACAAATTAACTTTTAAGAAGGCACACCTGTTAATTGAAATGCATTCCAGGTGACTACCTTAGGAAGCTGGTTGAGAGAATGCGGGTGGCTACTTTGAAGAATCTCAAATTTGATTTGTTTAACACTTTTTTGGTTACTTCGTGGTTCCATATGTGTTATTTTATAGTTTTGATGTCTTAACTATTATTCTACAATGTAGAAAATAGTCAAAATAAAGAAAAAGCCTTGAATGAGTAGGTGTGTCCAAACTTTTGACTGGTACTGTATGTCTGATATGCTCTGAACTTTGAAACTGAGTTAACTGTCCATTGAGGACCTGCCCTGTCAATATTTGTAATGTAAAAAATGTGTGATTTGTTAGACGTGTATAGTGTTGGTCTGGGAATCAGATAAATGATATCTCAGATGAATGACTCCCTGCAGAGGGAGAGAGTCTCATACATTCATCTGTGGGACAAATGAATGATCACTAGAGCTATTACACAGAGTCATTGATGAAGAGGCTACCCCAAGCTATTTGTTTAAAGACAAAATGGCTGTCATTTCCACTCTCAAGGGGAACCCAGCCTGCCTCCTATCCAAAGAGCCTCACTTAGTTACACTCCCCTCTCCATGAAAATATGTGGGTGTTAAAAACATATTGAAAACCCCTCCCTGTAGTCTCCCTTCCCTCTTTGGAGGAACTCAGTAATGAATAAAGGACGTTTGAATGCTTTCACTAGTATCACTCAAGTGGGAAATAGCACTGAGAGTCAGAGTCAACTCAGGTTAATGGAGGTGTCCATGTACTTTACCATAATGTAGTCTACTGTATTAATATCTGAGGGAAAGGAGGAATGAATAGCATTAATATGTTGTTTTAAGACACAGAACTTAAGTATTTAATGTATTACTATAGGTCACTAAGTCCTTGACTAGCATTCAGGGAATATAAACTGAACAAAAATATAAATGCAACATGTAAAGTGTTGGTCTCATGTTTCATGTCTCATGTTTCATGAGCTGAAGTAAAATATGTTTACATCTCTGTTAGTGAGCATTTCTGTTTTGCCAAGATAATCCATCCACCTGACAGGTGTGGCATATCAAGAAGCTGATTAAACAGCATGATCATTATACAGGTGCAACTTGAGCTGGGGACAATAAAAAGGCCACTCGAAAATGTGCACATGTGTTTTGTCACACAACACAATGAGACATGTCTCAAGTTTTGAGGGAGCGTACAATTGGCATGCTGACTGCAGGAATGTCAACCAGAGCTGTTGCCAGAGAATGTTATGTTCATTTCTCTACCATAAACTGCCTCTAGGCCCACCCACGGCCGCGCTCCTTTCCAGTGATGTGAAATCCATAGAAAATTAATTCATTCATTTCAATTGTCTGATTTCTTTATATGAACTGTAACTCAGTAAAATCGTTGAAATTGTTGCATGTTGCGTTTATATTTTTGTTCGGTATATTAGCTTGTCACTAACCATATCACACTGAGCTGATTAATCATGTCAGTTGTTTCTAATGTCCAGGGGTTGGTGTGATAGAAACGCCAGGTTTGGTCATTGTCTTTAGCCTAGGTAACTGTAAAGTGCCTCTGTTATAGTCCAATATCCCTGTTGACCTCTATCGCCTCTCACCCCTCACAGAGAGGCAGTCACAGAGAGACCAGAAATGTCAGTGCAGCAGGCAGTACCACAGACCAACCACGTTAACAACAACAACACCAGTAAGAGCCACTCCCAGTCGCGTTCAGGGAGCCTCCAGCGGCCCGAGAGAGAGGAGCCTCCGGAGGGGGAGATCCGACTGAGCCAGGGGGACGAGGAGAGGTACGTGTTGGAGGCTCCTAGAAAGCTCAGCCATCCAGCCACGGAGGTAGAGGTGGACAGGCTCTCCCCAGACACTCTCCCTGGCCCCTCACACCGCAGGAATGGCCAGGCCCACACAGTCCTCGCCACGCTGCCCCCTGAGCAGAATGGGAACGTCGTGTATAAGAGGGGCTTTGTCCCACGGACAGCCACAGAGAAGCAGGTGCAGAGGAAGACAGCTCTAGCTCAGGTGGAGCACTGGGTCAAAGTACAGAAGGGAGATCCCAAGAGGTCAGTCAGAAGACCTACATTACTCATCTAATGTAATCTTTACTCTTATCCTGAGCATAATCTTAACCTTATCCTTAGCTTCAGTGATGATAAAACTAACCATCACAGGAGATTGGTGGCACCTTAATTATGGAGAAAGGGTTCGCTGTAACGGTGGGAGCGGAATGGGTGGAATGGTATCAAATACATCAAGCACATGGTTTCCATGTTTTTGATGCCATTTCCTTTTTACTGTTCCGGACATTATTATGAGCCGTTCTCCCCTTAGCAGCCTGCTGTGCTAACTTTAGCCTCAGCCCATGCCCCTATATCAAACATTCAATTGACATACTGTATTATAACAAACTTTTTATAAATGTCTCCCCCTGGTGGCGATTGTGAATGTCTCAGCTCTGAACTGCTTTTTCACTGTAACGTTTGTTGGAATAAAGTGGTCATGCCTGAATGGCTGTTGATACTTTACTTAAATGCACTTTAGTTTCAACTCAGTATTGATGCTCATTTATGTACCTGGTGAAGTAAGTAGACTGCACAGTTTATAAAAGGCTCTATTCCTCTTTCCTAACCTTAGCAACACACCCACTACTGAGTACGCCCTCCCCCTCCCTCGGCGGACCCCTCCCCTGCAGCCTAAGGCCGTGGTAGTAGAGGCCTACCAGACATTGCCAAAGACCCCCAGACTCCCGTCTGGCGGGAGCTCCCCTTCGGCGCCCCGCAACCTGCCCAGCGACTACAAATATGCCCATGACCGGCTCAGCCACTTCCGCATGTCCACCGATGAGCGCATGGCCACCAAGGAGGGCATGGTATGGCAGCTGTATGAGTGGCAGCAGCGCCAGCAGTTCCGCCACGGCAGCCCCACGGCGCCCATCTACACCGGGCCAGACTTCCTGGACACGGCCTCCTTCAGGGTCACTGTGGAGATGCCTCGCTCCATCTCTGTGCCCCCTTCCCCCTGTGAAGTACCCCCATCTATCCCCACCTTCAAACCACTGTCCCCCCACAGACCACACACCCCCTCAGACAGGGTGACGGTCAAGCCGCTGGATGAGGTGCCACCTGGGGAGTCCCCCACCGGCTCCAGTTCTCCTAGACGGGTGTTTTCTCAGCTCTCTAAGGTAGGACTCTGACCCACTGGGGTTTAAAGGGTTAAAGAGGCTGGTTTACCAGCCTGGGACTGGCACAAGACTACATGTTTCACAGCTAAGGAACGTTCATCTTTCATAAAAGGGTTTAATTCTCACAGTTACTGAGGTCATATTGTTTGTAGTGAATTTCCATTTCATCTCTGTCTTAGAGGAATAATAACTTTCACACGTTAACCGTTAGAGAAAGGGCCAACCATGGGAAGATGAGCATGAGAAGTAGCCCTGCTGTAATTTCCCGGCATCTTCACTTTGATGCCGGTCACAAGCTCCGAAGGATTCACACAGTCCACACCCAGGCCCTCTACACAGGTGGTAGGGTGTGTGTGTGAGTGGGAGCCTCCCCATCACCCATTCCTCCCATCTCCCAGCCCGGCCCAGGCTCCAGGCTCAGACACACACCAGCCTGTGTGGCCGTGTGTGTGTGAGTGTGTGACCTCCTGTGACAAGGCACTGTCCTGCGTCATCCTCATCCTGTGCCGTCTCCCTGCCGGCTGCCACACCCCCCACATGTGAGGCTGTCTTTACAAGGCTGCACCACACCAGCCTCCACGCAGCCCTCATCGCAAGCCCACTGTCCTCACACCAAGTAAACAGAATGTCCCAGCCTCTGTTTCCTCATCATTCACCCATAACGCCAAGTCACTAATTATGTCTCTCAAATAGAACCCTGCCGCTCCGCTCGCTTACAGAATAATCATAAACACTCAAAGAGGAAAAGTATTTTTTTAATGAGCCACAGTGTATGTGTGAGATCATCCAAGAAAGCAATGGTTTATGGGTACTACATTTAGTCTGCAGATGAACTTTGTTTTGGTGGATCCAGCATCTTTTACACTGGTGATGTCTTTTTGGCTTGAGTGTGTATTTCAGAGCTGTGTTCCATGTACCTCTATGGAATATCACACAAGTGTATGTGTCTGTGTGTTGTGTGTGTGTGTGTGTGTGTGTGTGTGTGTGTGTGTGTGTGTGTGTGTGTGTGTGTGTGTGTGTGTGTGTGTGTGTGTGTGTGTGTGTGTGTGTGTGTGTGTGTGTGTGTTTTATTAGCGGCTAATTCTATTTGCCCAGGGCCTCTCAGCACCCTGTAAACATCTCCGCTGTATCTCAACCATCAGCAACGGTCTCTTTCTTCTGATCTTACATTTAAATTAAAAACCTATTATACAGCAAAAAAAGATTGGCTTGGGAATCTCTGAGGGAATGGCTCACAGTGCTTCTCTCGCTGGTAGCAAACAAATGTTATTTTAAGAAGGCAGGTTGGGGATAATTTATGTGTAGTTAATTCAATCTCTTGTTGTTTGTGTCCTTTTACGGTTCTGTGATGGCTCTAGCCAAGGAATTCTGTGTGTTAAGCAGAAATGTCAAACCTTCCAAACCCTGTAGCAACTTAAACTGGGGGCACACTTTATTTCAAATAAGAGGAGGAAGGATGGAAATAAATTCATGGATAGAAGAAAAAATATGCTGTGTGCACAAATGAGTTTGTAAAGTTCCCTTTAAGTTTGGGGTGCTACATATCAGAATGCCCAGTAGCGGGGACAGAAAGCCAGGAACAATCTGAACCACATTGCAGGCATATTCATCCTTGTAAATGTTCATTTATGATTTGCCATTCTGTTTGATCTGTGAAATGGGATATGTAGCCTAATAACTTGTTAATGTCTTTGTTTTCCCACAGACTAGTCAGCTGGAGAGACGGTCAATGCCAGCCATGGGCTACATCACACACACAGTCAGCGCACCAAGCTTGCATGGGAAAACGGTACAGCTTCTGTCTTGTTCGTTTATCTTCATCACACACCCAGTTTAAACTATTCTCTGCTTTATATTAGGACTATTAAAGATTAATGCTGAAGGGAACTTCGATGTAATACATTTCAGACAGAAAGCGGCACCATTTTCAGCTGGTGGATTCAGTGGTGTTCTGCTCTGAAGGGCCTTGTGTGGGTAGCGGGGAGAGAGGAGCAGGTATTGTGGTAGGATGCTTAGGCCCACAGCTCTCTGGGGCCTGAAGAGCTGAGCCCTCGCTGCTGCCGCCCTGGTGGCCAGGTGTTGAAGTGCTCTCTCTCTGTCCCTCCCTCTCTTCCTCTCCCTGGCCTGGGCCTGACCCTACTGCAGCCGGAGGAGCTGACCCTGCTGCTCATTCAGCTCAGGAGTCACCAGGCCAAGATGGCTGGTGTCCACGGCGACGCCCTCCACCACCTACATCACAACGGCCTCCTAGGCCCCAGCCTGCAGGTCAGGCCCCCCCGTATCCTCCCCCCTGCAGCCGCCCTGCCCTGCAGCCCCACTCCAGTGATTCGTGGATCCCCAGCCCCCAGCCAAATCCCCATCACCCGCAGTCTGTCTCTGCTAGTGTTTTGGTCCCAGCTCCATCATTCATTGGACTGTGTGGTGTGTTGGTCGTGTCTTGTTGTGCTAGTGGCTTAGGTGCTCCCCTGTTAGCATGGGCTGTCTGCAGCTATAGATACACCAGCCTGTGGCCTCACTTATCTGTCGGCATAATGTACCACTCCGTTGAGCCTTATAGAGACGTGTTTCATTTGATTTGTTAAAAAACAAACATGTTGCTCCTAAGCTTCATATCAAGCATGTTGCCTGTTGACTATGCACCATGCCTGCCTTCACGTACATATACTGTAGCCTTATCTTCTGTTGTTTGAGGTCTTTGCAAACCTGGATAACTACAATGAGAAATGTATTTTCTTACACATTTCCCCTCTAAGTCCTGGTTGTGCAGAACTGTGTGTATCTGAGAAGTCATTCTTATTAGTGTAAAGTGATCCTGGGTATACAGGCTGGTTCAGTAGTGTGTCTCCCTAGAGCAGGGGTAGGCAACTAGATTCAGCCGCGGGATGATTTTTGTTGGAGCGAATGGTCAGGGAGGCTGGAACGTCTGTTTTTTTAATTTGTGGGAATACTTGGGAACAGATTTCCTAAATTAAACTGAATTCCTGGTGATTTTACAGTCTTTTTTGACCAAAAAATGAAATACAATAAAAAAGAAGATGCCTGTTGCTGACCCCTGCCCTAGAAGAGCCAGTCCAAACACACTGCTCTGTTCTCAGACCTGCACACCACAGTGAAGCTGTAAACGTGCTCAATGACAACCATGCTCAGTCTCTCTCCATCAACGCTTATGTTCTCTTCATCCTCATGTAGACGTAATTTACCCATGCCAGAGATTTGGTGGCGAACTGAATTATAAGCAGTATACTGCCCTATGAAATGCTTAAGCTATTTTTGTAAGCATCCCTAAACTATTTAGATAGCAGCCCTACACTACAATCTAGTTTGGTGTAAATTCTCATAATATAACTGAATCAATCTGCCTGATTTTTCTGTCCTATTTTGCCTCACTAATATTCATTTGACTGTGGTGATATGATCTCTCCAATGAGAATGAATTAGAGATATAGAGTTGTGCTGTAACAGAGCCTGACTAGTCTTCCTATACTATAGTCTCCTAGCATCCTTTGCAGCTTTCCGTCTTGTGATCTGTCTCTCCACTCCTCATTGTCTGTCAGGCAGATGATACTTACATGCAACTGAAGAAGGACCTGGATTATCTAGATCTGAAGGTGGGCCCCAAGAAAAAAGATAATGTAAATGATAATTCATCTCTCTTCCTCCTCTCTCCTCTGTAGCCTGCATCCTGCTCTTCCTTCCACTGTCTACAGTATCAGTCTCTTCCTCATTCACACACCTCCTTCTGCTGTTCTCTCCTCTTCTTTCTGACCTCGTTCCTCAGGGCTGTGTGGTTTAGGTTGATGTTGGAATTTAAACTGTCTTCTGTGTGTTTTAACCACTGTTGTTTTTGTTACTAATGCTCTGTATACTGAGAATAATGCTATGCTGCATTCATCTGTGTGTCTTTACTATCAATTCAGCAAAGAAAACAACTTGAGTGCAATATGACCTCATACATAAAATGATATGATTATTGGCTACAGTATAAATTATACCATTTTCTATATTGTGTCAAAGCTAGCTATTCTTGCAATTGGATAAAAGTACATTGGGAATAGTACATGTTCTCCCTGAAAACATGGGGTCAAAATATCAAACCTCCACTGATGGGAACTGAAGATTCAAGCAGCACAGTACTACATGTCAAAAAATACATTTTGCATCATGTAAATTTCACTTCCCATCAGGCAGTGCTGCTAAAAGAGACCTACAATGGGCGCGTTCGACATTGCAGCCGACATTAACGGCGAGTCGAGATTGACTGATCTACAAATCACCTTGCATCCTACAGTAAATAACTACACAATATTATTTGTAGATCAGTCAGTCAGTCACAATTTAACCATGATACATCACGGATTTGATGCACTCGAACCCGGAAAATATTGCTGCTGTGCGGCTTCATATACACAACCAGTCAAAAATTTTAGAACACCTACTCATTCAATGGTTTTTCTTTATTTTGACTATTTTCTACATTGTGGAATAATAGTGAAGACATCAAAACTATGAAATAACACATATGGAACCATGTAGTAACCAAAAAAGTATTAAACAAATCAAAATGTATTTTATATTTGAGATTCTTCCAATAGCCATCATTTGCCTTGATGACAGCCTTGCACACGCTTGGCATTCTCTCAACCAGCTTCATGAGGTAGTCACCTGGAATGTATTTCAATTAACAGGTGTGCCTTCTTAAAAGTCCATTTGTGGAATTTATTTATGCGTTAGAGCCAGTCAGTTGTGTTGTGACAAGGTAGGGGGGACAAACAGAAGATAGCCCTATTTAGTAAAATACCAAGTCCATATTATGGCAAGAACAGCTCAAATAAGCGAAGAGAAACGACAGTACATCATTACTTTAAGACATGAAGGTTAGTCAACCTGACAATTTCAAGAACTTTGAAGGTTTCTTGAAGTGCAGTCGCAAAAACCATCAAGCACTATGATGAAACTGGCTCTCATGAGGACCGCCACAGGAATGGAAGACCCAGAGTTACCTCGGCTGCAGAGGATAAGTTCATTAGAGTTACCAGCCTCAGAAATTCCAGCCCAAATAAATGCTTCACAGAGTTCAAGTAACAGACACATCTCAACATCAACTGTTCAGAGGAGACTGTGTGAATCAGGCCTTCATGGTCAAATTGCTACAAAGAAACCACTACTAAAAGACACCAATAAGAGAAGAGACTTGCTTGGGCCAAGAAACACTAGCAATGGACATTAGACCGGTGGAAATCTGTCCTTTGGTCTGGAGTCCAGTGTCTAGATTTTTGGTTCCAACCGCTGTGTCTTTGTGAGACACGGTGTGGGTGAACGGATGATCTCCGCATGTATATTTCACACCGTAAAGCGTGTTATGTTAGGAGGTGTTATGGTGTGGGGGTACTTTGCTGGTGACACTGTCTGTGATTTATTTAGAATTCAAGGCACATTTAACCAGCATGGCTACCACAGCATTCTGCAGCGATATACCATCCCATCTGGTTTGGGCTTAGTGGGACTATCATTTGTTTTTTCAACAGGACAATGACCTCCAGGCTGTGTAAGGGTTATTTTAATAAGAAGGAGAGTGATGGAGTGCTGCATCAGATGACCTGGCCTCCACAATCACCCGAGCTCAACCAAATTGAGATGGTTTGGGATGAGTCAGACTGCAGAGTAAAGGAAAAGCAGCCAACAAGTGCTCAGCATATGTGGGGACTCCTTCAAGACTGTTGGAAAAGCATTCCAGGTGAAGCTGGTTGAGAGAATGCCAAGAGTGTGCAAAGCTGTCATCAAGGCAAAGGGTGGCTATTTGAATAATCTCAAACAAATCAAAATATATTTATATTTAACACTTTTGGTTACCACATGATTCCATATGTGTTATTAGTTTAGTTTGATGTCTTCACTATTATTCTACAATGTAGAAAATAGTAAAAAATTAAGAAAAACCCTTGAATGTGTAGGTGTTCTAAAACTTTTTACTGGTAGTGTAAGTCTAATGCCAGCTTCAGCAGAATGACGTTGTGTGTTGTAATGATTCTACATTCTGCTATCAGAAATTCTCATCCATTAACAACAGTACAAAGCATCTGATCCTCCTGAAGTGATTTGTATGTATAACACCACAAACCTTAACTAACCTTCTGTTTCTTGGAGTGGGGAGTTCTATTATCGATGTAACACCTTTCTATTTCCTGTTTTAAAACAGATCAAAAGTATTGACCCGTTGATCGTTATGGTACACAGTGTGTTAGAAAACACACCTCCGGGTTTTGGGTCCAGTTGGAATGTAAGGATGGTGTGCATACAAAGAGTGAGACCATTCCACTGCTTCTCCTAATAGAATGTGTGTAATGCACTCCTCACCTACCCGTGTTTAATGTGATGAGGGGCCATGTTAGAAGAGAGACCCACCTGTGACTGTAGTGCATAGCTTGGCCTGCTGGGTACTGTAGTCCATCATGGTGATGCGGTGTCAGTGTGTGCTGCCTGACTGATGTGGACTCTGTCTCTGCTCTCTGTGAGAGGGAGTCCCATTGCATGCAGTTAAACCCTGGATTGCACTTTGTTTCACAGCCTTTCTTTTCCTTTTGTTTGGCTTGTAAGCACTAAAGAGACGACCCAAGGGTGCTCTTTGAGAAACGTCCGTACTGATGATCATTTAACAGAATCAGAGCTATAAGGTCAGATACGTAACCTGTGCTTTGGTTATAATTGTAAACACACCTACATCTCTATGCTCTTTGAAATGGATCAGCAGAAATCATTAGCTCTGTTTGGGTATTAAGTCAATTGAAATCTCTTAGCGAAAGAAACTGAAGACACTTAGCGAAAGACACTGAAATATATCTCATATTTCTATCAATTCTAACTGGGCCAGTTCACTGACGTCTCTGAGATATGTATTTGGCAGGTCTGATTTATCGCTGTAACAGAGAGGATCTGAAGGAGGTGCCATATTTCCTGATAGTTCCTCCCTTTCTCTTGGTTCATAAAGAGGACACGGTCGTTAACTAAACCCACTGACACACTGCCAGGAAAAAGCAGCTTTGTGGTTCTTCGTCGTGGCCTCTCTCTTAAATGCACAGATGCTGTTTTTGACCATAAATATATTTGCACAGCTTTTAAAGCAGTCATATTGCATTTACTTGTGCATACTACTACCCAAGTCTTTTTTTGTTGAATCATTTTTGCATAACTGTTCTACATTGTGGTTTCTGCAATCCCAATGTCCTTAGCAAGGTCTCATGCTGTTGCTTGATAATTGCTGTAATGTTGTTGTTCAGTGTTATCTATTGAATGTTGGTTTTAATATTTAGGCTAGTTGAACTTTTTTTTGCAACTATTACTGGGAGAAGTAAGGTTGTATTTGTGCCTTTGGGGCATTGCAGGTTACAGGGCGTGAAACTCTAAAAGACAGACCATCGAGACCTGTTAAGATAGCAGAGAGCGATGTTGATGTAAGTATACTGTCCCCTAAGCGCACCTTGTCTGATAAACACCCAGTTTATTCATCTCTCTCCTTTTCTTCAACGTCTATCGTTTTTCACATCTTACAAGCCACTACAGAGACAGTGAACTGAGGATTTGAGAAGTTGGTATTCTGTAGTTGTGGTAAACAGAGGGTGTGTAGAGAGGGAGGGAATGGAGCAGAGCGAAGATGCAGCACTGTGGGGACAGACAGCTTCACTGTTAAAGCCTGAGACTATCCACGAGGGGTTTTATTTACAGCTCTCAATTTAAAAGGAAAAATACAATTAATGGGATTTTAGACGTAAAGCTCTTACATTTTTCAGTTTGATTTCTGTCATCCGGCCTTTTTAGTTCTTTGTTTGCTCAGAATGGAGGTAAATAAGGTGGATGTCTTGGCTTTTCATCATTAGCATTGTTCCAGTTTAACAATTGGTGAATTTGTTTGAACAATGAATATTTCATGCAATTAAAACAACAATATACAGCTGTGAAATAAAAAACAGCTTAATTATTAATTGAACAGAATGATAAATAGAACTCAAGAATAAACACTCAGTGTGTGAGAAAGATTGTAAACTAGGCAGTCTTATTTTGTTTTCAGAAACATATAACCCATTTCTGCGGGGAAACAAATATGCCAGTCTCAATAAGCACTGTTCTCTTGAAAAGTGAATTTCAAAATATGGATTTTTGATTATGATTACTTATAATGGGCATTACCATTCCCCACAAGCAGACAGTATAAAGCTGTATTTCTTTATTTTCACACAGAGAAGATGAAAAGAGGTCCTCAGGGCATTTCAAAGAGATGGGTCTTATTGACATATTTCCAGACAGAGCAGACTACAGTAGACTATCAATTCATTCTGCTGGGCACTGTGGTTTGAATAGTGTTTACCAGAAGCTGCTGGGCTGGGCAGAGGGCCCCTGTTCTAGCCATAGACCTAGTCTTCTTAATAGACCTTATCAATCTCTGTTTTCTGTGCTGCCTGCTGCTGTTCCCTGTGCAGGTGAAGTTAAGTCGACTGTGTGAACAAGACAAGATCCTTCAGGAGCTGGAAACAACGATACGCACGCTCAAGGAAGACAAGGTATTGGGTTTTGTTTGTTTGTGTGTGTGTGTGTGCCTGGGTATGTATACGTGTGTATTAGCTCCCCCATATGGTCAGGTCGTGAATACCCCATGCCCTCGTGGTGTCCTGTCCTACAGGACAAGTTGGAGTCCGTGCTGGACGTGTCCCACCAGCAGATGGAGCAGTACCGGGACCAGCCGGCCCACCAGGAGAAGATATCCTACCAGCAGAGACTACTGCAGGAGGACGTGGTGCACATCAGAGCTGAGATCTCTCAGGTGTCCACGGTAAGGCCTGCTCAGTCTGACCTAACACAGCCTGGCTCACTGGTGTGACTGACCACAGTCAGCCCCATTGACTGACCACACAACCTCCCTCTCTGTCTTTCTCACTCTCTTACTCTCTATCTCGCGCCCTCTCTTTCTCTCTCTCGCTCTCTCTCTATTACTCTCTCTTTCTCTACGTCTCTCTTGCTCCATGCAGGAGATGGAGAATGTGTGGAACGAGTACAGCAGCCTGGAGAGAGATGTAGACTGGTTGAGGACAGCTCTGGAGGGCCAGATGAACCGCAGTGGTCTCTCTCAGGTCAGGACCGCACCACAACCACACCACTGCAAACACATACAGATTCCCAGAGGGATGGGAACAACGTCTGTAGTGTTTGTGTTCATGGTTGTGTGTGTGTTTGTCTATGAGCAGAAGGAGATGTGCCAGATCAAGAGGGAGTTGTGGAGGATTGAAGATGTAATAGCAGGCCTCAGCTCCAGCAAAGCCAACTACCAAGTCACCATCTCCTCTGTGACCAACCCAGGTGAGAGGAGTGCTGTGGCTCTGCCTCCGCTTGCCTCTACTAACACACACTGGAGCTCAGGACGAGGTAGAGAGAGAAATGGACGCTACTTGTCATGTGCTTATATATTTACAGGTGACAAAATGGATGAGTTGATTATGGTCTGTATATGTATTTGGCTTTTGTGGGTGGAGTGTTGTTATCTTGTGTAATTTTAACGTGTATGTTGTGTGTGTTGGGGGGTGTTTTACGTTTGTGTTTTTGTGCCTCCAGAGAGAAAACTTGTGCCTTCCGTGTCACCGTCGTCAGTGCCTTCTCTGTCTGCCAGTCCCTCCCTGGGAGAGATGAGACTGGCCCAGCAGCACAGCCCCCACCTCAGCCCCACAACCCCCACCCCCACCTCCACCCAGCACACCACCGCAGCCCTCGCCATGTCTGTGCCAAAATGTGTGAGTGGCCCCCGCTCCTCTCCCACTCGGAGGACATAGTGTTGAATGTTATCCTATCTGATAGTAAATGGGATTGAATATGATGGTAAAGGCTATGCTGGTTGGTTGTTTTCTCTGCAGGCAGATGAGGGCGCCCCTCCCCGACCACCACTACCTCAGCTATACAGTCCTGAGGACCACGCCCCGGCCGTGCCTCCGCTGCCCAGGGAGACCAGTGTCATCAGACACACGTCTGTACGAGGCCTCAAACGACAGTCTGACGAACGCAAGCGGGACAGGGAGATCGGCCAATTCACCAACGGAGACAACAAGGTGTGTGTTTGGAGAGGGCTATGGAGCCGTGTGTCTGTGTCTGTGTGATACTGATCTCTGTCTCTGTGGGCGTCAGGTGGAGCTGCGCACCTTCCTGAGTGAACCTGAGCTTCTGGGAGTGGGAGGGTCTGGTCACATGAGGATGGGGGCCTTGGGGCATGATGGTGGCTACCAGACCCTACCAAGCAGAGGTAAGTAGCTCTAGGTCCAACACATGTAATGCACCTTGATGTAATGTAGAATAACATATTTGTTTCTTTGAAGAGTGTCTTCCTCTTCAGAATAAGCAAACAGCTTGGAAGGCTAAACAGCTTGTTTTTCTATAGTGTTCACACCAGCAGCAAATATGTGCTTTGCAATGTACCCACTGAACATGTTTTGGCTCTTGTGCTCACTTGGGGGTTGTGTTTTCATATTTGCTGTCTTTCTCTCAGGGCCGGCTGGCTCCTCATCCAGGCTAAATCAGTCCACAAACATCTCCTCATATGTTACCCTCAGAAGAGGAGCTTCAGCCGCCTCAGGCCTGAAGGTAAGACTCCAACTATTTCTGACTGACTAGGAGTCAAGAGAGTAGGTGGAGAGGCAGCACAAATATTGTTTGTAAATCCTGTCATGGCTTTTACTTTTGTGGAGCTGACACAAGCTGACTTGATTAGATGCAGCATCTAGTACAAAACGCTGAGTACATAGAAAAAACGAGGTCATTTTCCATGAAGAAAACTTTAGAATTATTTCAACTGGCCAACATTATTGTTATAATAATCGAACAAGTTTAGAAATGTAAATTGCTATTGTTGAGAAATGTAGGCTAGTGTAGTAGTATAAGTCGATACTGTATTACAGTAGTGGGATAATAGCCGCTAGTGGTATAGTAACAGTAGAATTATTGACTGTAGTAGTAGTAGTAGTAGTAGTATGGTGTTGCTGAAGCAAGGAAGACAAATAACTCTAAGTCAGAAGTAGGTTAAATATTTAGAGTGGTCTTGTGAAGCAGGTCACTCTGGTAAGTCAGAAGTATGTATATCAAATAACTAGAGTGTTCTTGCAGAAGCAAGTCACACTAAATAGTCATTTTCATTCATAGAATGTGCTCCCCTACTTCTATAATTTGACATTTCTGAAAGTTCCACGGCAGTTAATTCAACAGTGTGAAGTTAGCTTAATTAAGGTAGGTGATGCGGTTACTAAAACAGCTGTAGCTCTTGATTGGTATAAGTTATTCCTGTTTTGATTTCCGATTTGAATAGCCGAGAAGTAGACTAAGATTTCGTACGCTCTAAATTGTTGTCCAAGTCAAAACAGCAGCTGTTTCAAAACATTGAGAGAAAAAGCAGTTGATGCGGTTACTAAAGCAGATGTATCGTTTGATTGGTCGAATATATTTCTGTTCTGGTTTCAGATTTAAATAGCAGAGACGCAGACTAAGATTTCCTTCTCTAAGTTTTTGTCTAAATTGTTTGGAAAGTCACATTGTTTACAGTGACTAGAATGTTGGAAGTCTGGGAGTTTTTAATTTTTAACAATGAGAGCTTTAGAATGTTGAAGAAATCCCATTGAAGTGGATGACTTTTTGGGGGGAAGGACAAAAAGCTTAATAGTTTAAAAAGGATACATTTCATCAAAAAGCTGTATAAAAGAACACTATTCCAGACCGGTATGCATGTTTTAAATTTTGAATGGGGTTTCTAGCTTAATCTCGGCCTGCACTCCCAGACACTGAATTCTCGGTTCATGATGCGACATTAAAGAGGTTCTCCTGTACTTGTGAACACTTTTTTAGCCAGTAGATCTGAAAGCTGCGCTCACAAGTCAAAAGTGGTCCCCGAAAATTGCGTAATACGTCACATACACTATATATCTATGGAGATTGCACACAGCCATGCAATCTCCATAGACAAACATTGGCAGTAGAATGGTCTTACTGAAGAGCTCAGTGACTTTCAACATGAGACCGTCATAGGATGCCACCTTTCCAACAAGTCAGTTCGTCAAAGTTCTGACCTGCTAGAGCTGCCCCGTTCAACTGTAAGTGATCTTATTGTGAAAGTTTGAATGCTGCATGAAACATTGTGTTCCAAAGAAAAAATCAAAAATAAGTTAGGTCATTATTTAAAGTGTGACTTCTAAGCAAGTCACATTAAAGAGCAACTGCACCTAAAAAGCAACTTTTCATTTAGAAAAAAGCCTATGTGGCCTAAATATGAGTCAGAAGCATTTATTCTACTGTAAAAATGTATTACAAAGTGTAAATATAATACTTTTGGTCATAAAGTGAGTCTCGCCCAAAACTGAGTTTTGCACCTGAGTATGTCACAACGTAAATGAAGGTTGGTTTTATTTAAGTCCTGTCCACATGCTCACAGCTGGCAGCACACAAGTACTAATCAGTTCCGAGTGCAGCTGCACACGACCCGATCGTAATGCCCTTGGTAAATGGGGTTTGACTTTGCAGATTGCTATGGGACAGTATGTAAACATTCCAATAGCTCAATGACTTAAAAATCTCAAAACACTATAAATTGGAGAAATTCATATACAACTATTAAAAGCTAACATAAAAATATTGTCTAATTTACGTTGTAGTTTATTGACGGTACCTAACTAGACGGGAGATGGGCTATCCAAAGTCAAACCAACTTTGTCACAGTCGCACACCAGCCAGATAAAGCTAATTGGCGAAGAATTTGACTCTTCCCACCTGCGAACACACACACACAAAACACCCACATCAAACTACACCCCGAAATCAAGTCACGTTTGAATTCGGTCATGGCCGCTAGCATTTCTTAATGAACCAAATCTTAAACGAGGCCAAATCAGGAATTTCAGCCACCTTTTAAATAACCTATCATCTACAACTTGAGGTGGTGCAAGATAGCCTATGCAATGCTAATGAACTACTGGTTTAAAGACATGCTACGGAACTTTGGCGACTACTAAGTATTTTTAAACCTCCCGCTTTGGGCTTGATGTGTCAATATGTAGATCATAAACGCATAATATGAGCAGAATTACTGTCTTAGTTCAATTAGCCACGAAATCCCGAGTTTGAAAGCAAAATAAATTCTGGAAGCTGCACTGCTACATTTTACCTACATTGTTCCCCACATGCACATATCTACATGACCAAAAGTATGTGGACACTTGTCAAACATCTCATTCCAAAATCATTGGCATTAATATGAAGTTTGTCCCATTTTTGCTGCTGTAACAGCCACACAACTTCTGGGAAGACTTTCCACTAAATGTTGGAACATTGCTGTGGGGACTTGCTTCCATTCAGCCACAAGAGCATTAGTGAGGTCGGGCACTGATGTTGGGCGGTGTTCGATGGGGTTGAGGTCAGGGCTCTGTGCAGGCCAGTCAAGTTCTTCCACACCGATCTCAACAAACCATTTCTGTATGACCTCATTTTGTGCACGGGGGCATTGTCATGCTGAAACAGGAAAGGGCCTTCCCCAAACTGTTGCCTCAAAGTTGGAAGCACAGAATCGTCTAGAATTTCATTGTATGCTGTTGCGTTAAATTTCCCTAAACTGGAACTAAGGGACCTAGCCAGAACCATGAAAAACAGCCCCAGACCATTATTTATCCTCCACCAAACTTTACAGTTGGCACTATGCATTCGGGCAGGTAGCGTTCTACTGGCAACCCAGATTCGTCCGTTGGACTGCCAGATAGTGAAGCGTGATTCATCACTTCAGAAAACACGTTTTTACACTGCTCCAGAGTCCAATGGCGGCGAGCTTTACACCCCTCCAGCCGACGCTTGGTATTGCTCATGGTGAACTTAGGCTTGTGTGCAGTTGCTCGTCCATGGAAACCGATTTCATGAAGCTCCTGACAAACAGTTCTTGTGCTGATGTTGCTTCCAGAGGCAGTTTGGAACTCAAAAGTGAGTGTTGGAACCGAGGACAGCACTCAGCGGTCCCGTTCTGTGAGCTTGTGTGGCCTACCACTTTGTGGCTGAGACGTTGTTGCTCCTAGATGCTTACATTTCACAATACGATCACTTACAGTTGAACGGGGCAGCTCTAGCAGGTCAGAACTTTGACGAACTGACTTGTTGGAAAGGTGGCATCCTATGACGGTCTCATGTTGAAAGTCACTGAGCTCTTCAGTAAGGCCATTCTACTGCCAATGTTTGTCTATGGAGATTGCATGGCGGTGTGCTCGATTTTATACACCTGTCAGCAACGGGTGTGGCTGAAATAACCAAATCCACTAATTTGAAGGGATGTCCACATACTTTTGTATATATAGTGTATGTGACGTAGTACGCAATTAGCAGGCCGAGATTAAGCTAGAAACCCCATTCAAAATTTAAAACATGCATACCGGTCTGGAATAGTGTTCTTGTATACAGCTTTTTGATCAAATGTATACTTTTTAAACTATTAAGCTTTTTGTCCTTCCCCCCAAAAAGTCATCCACTTCAATGGGATTTCTTCAACATTCTAAAGCTCTCATTGTTAAAAACTCCCAGACTTTTTTGCATCTTGATCTAATGTAAAATGATGGTGGCACCTAAACTCTCTCCCTTCAGCCTTCTCTAACCCATTCCTCGTCTTTCGTTTAATCTGTCCTTTCTTTCCCTCCTGCTCTCTTTCTCCCTCACCCTCTCTGTCTCCCCCTCTTCCTTTGCAATCCTCTCCCCTGCTCCCTCCCTCCCGCTCTCTCTTGCTGGTGTCGTGGGCTGTGTTAATTTATACCCTCCCTCCCTCCTCTCAGGAGAGACCAAAGAGTGCCTTGGAGCGTCTGTACTCTGGGGATGTGCTGCAGCAGCAGAGCAGGGGGAGGATGAGTGCTGAGGAGCAGCTGCAGAGGATGAAGAGGCACCAGAAAGCTCTGGTCCGCCAGCGCAAGAGGACCCTGAGTCAAGGAGAACGCCAGGCCTCTTCATCACGAGCCTCCTCATCATCACAGCAACGCCCCCTTTCCGCAGACCTGGGTTCAGTACGTTAGAGCTACTCCTCACGCCTAAAGCATGACCATTAGAGCTACAGCTACAATGCATGCAGAAGTTACAATGCATGGAGAAGTTACAATGCATGCAGAAGTTACAATGCATGCAGAAGTTACAATGCATGGAGAAGTATGTAGAAGAAGAGAAGTATATCCCCCCCCCCCTTAAAATATTTAGATGCACTATTGTAAAGTGGTTGTTCCACTGGATATCATAAGGTGAATGCACCATTTTGTAAGTCGCTCTGGATAAGAGCGTCTGCTAAATGACTTAAATGTAAATGTAAATGTAAGTAACAATGCATGCAACCACTAATACATTTCAGTTGCGTAGGGTTTTCATAGTGCCGTTGATGTGAGTTTGAGTGTGTGAGTTGGTCTGAACTAGCTGGTGCAGCAGGTAAGTGGGTGTGAGAATTGACTGCTGTGATTGTGTGAGACGTGAGAGGTGAGAGATGCTGTGGTGTGACATGCAGGTGGAACTACTGCTGTTCTCACCTAGGAAGTGAAGGACTATGAATATGCAATAACAGAAAGGACAGAATAGGTGGGGCCACTGATTTCAAATGTCCTTGACTCCATCGCAAGAAAATGATTGAAAGGATTGAGAGATATTCACATACTGCATTTTAGACTACAGTCGGTCTCTAATGAAGTGCTATGATACTGATCATGGTAATGATTAACCTCACTTCCTCAACTCTATTAAAGGCCCTGGGAGATATGGAAACGGCATTCTTATATGTCAGCCATCTTTAACTGTGTCAAAGTGCTTTTTGTTGGTTAGCTTGTGAGAATCTTTATGTGAATTATTAGTACTAAACACTGATGCATTAATGCAGCTTCAGTAAATCAGCTTTGTGGGGGTTGATTGTAGTTGATTGATTGTGCTACACTGAATCATATCCCTACTGCTGCATTAACGACGCATAGCCATTACCTCTCTCCTCTCTACACCCACCCCTGGCTAAACAACAAGTGTTCTCTCAGCATTTCTCTAATGTTACCTCAATACTAGAGATACACACAGAAGCTAATAACTCTCTCAATCTCTCCCACCCTGACTAAACTGCAGTTTGACCTACTCCCAGGCTCCATGACAGTGTTTCAGTCTGTGTTCCTATCACTCCACTAGTGTAGCCCACTGCTAAGAGACTAACCACATACCCTTGTTCTAGAACGGTCTGTCATTCTCTAACCAGGTCTCATTGTGCTGCTCAGACAAAACATACATAATCCTGCAGATTAAAAAAATATACTTTTTACATTATTTATTTTCACTGCCATTTTAAAGAGGATATAGACTGCTGGATGAAACATTTTCTAACATCATCTACTGACTCATCAGCATATATATTTAAATTCCCTGATAGTTTGATGCGATGCAACATCCGTCTAATACTGTTATTTTTAGTCGATTAGTCTTTGTATATAAGTAAAAGCTTCTAAGGAATGACTTTAGCAATGTGAATGCAGTTCTGATTGTGGTGACTTGTAGATCTTACCACCACTTATCCCTCCTTGTTAACTGACTCTACATACAGCAATGCCTAATGTAAAGTACATGTATCCGTGTGCCACTACCTTTATCCATTGTGCCAATCATTTACAGTCGTATCAGAACTAAAGTCTGCATATTATTTCTCTGTTTATCTGCAAATGGAGGATCACCTACTAAGCTCCCTCCCTCTTCTCCACATATTTCATGTAGAGGTTTGCGAATAAGAAATAAACACACATTTTCCTAATAAATGCATGCCATGTGTTTTTTCTTCATTGCATGTCTATTAAATATGTATTTGTGGTATTTACTGCACTGGATATTTTTATTTTTGTCTAGTAAGCATGATGCCTGGGACCAATATGTACATGTAAATGAATGTAGCTAGATGGATCCCTCTCTTGTCATCTTCTCTCCAATCACTGACTGCACAAGTAGAGTGATGCATGCTGTGGTCTGAGAGCTTAGCACTCGTACTGCACTCCCATCAACAGTCCTGTACACGCTGGTGGTTTTGCCTGTGGAGAATAGTGTTGCATTTGTCATATTGTATGCCATTGTATGTATGTTTGAATGGAAAACACACATAAATGTCTTTTTTTTAAAGGGAAAATGCACAATATACAGTATAGCTACAGAGAAGAACACGTCAATGTCTGTAGAGTCTCACACTGGATGCTGCCATGGAATTGTAGCAACAAATCCTGAGTCAACAGTTGGAAAGGGGACTAATAATGTGGTTGTTTTGGTGTATCACTGTTGTGTCTGTGAAGCAGCAATATGGTTGTGTCTGTGAAGCAGTAGTATGGTTGTGTTGGTGTGTAACTGTTGTGTCTGTGAAGCAGCAGTATGGTAGTGTTGGTGTGTAACTGTTGTGTCTGTGAAGCAGCAGTATGGTAGTGTTGGTGTGTAACTGTTGTGTCTGTGAAGCAGTAGTATGGTTGTGTTGGTGTGTAACTGTTGTGTCTGTGAAGCAGTAGTATGGTTGTGTTGGTGTGTAACTGTTGTGTCTGTGAAGCAGCAGTATGGTAGTGTTGGTGTGTAACTGTTGTGTCTGTGAAGCAGTAGTATGGTTGTGTTGGTGTGTAACTGTTGTGTCTGTGAAGCAGCAGTATGGTAGTGTTGGTGTGTAACTGTTGTGTCTGTGAAGCAGTAGTATGGTTGTGTTGGTGTGTAACTGTTGTGTCTGTGAAGCAGTAGTATGGTTGTGTTGGTGTTTAACTCTTGTGTCTGTGAAGCAGCAGAATGGTTGTGTTGGTGTGTAACTGTTGTGTCTGTGAAGCAGTAGTATGGTTGTGTTGGTGTGTAACTGTTGTGTCTGTGAAGCAGCAGTATGGTTGTGTTGGTGTGTAACTGTTGTGTCTGTGAAGCAGTAGTATGGTTGTGTTGGTGTGTAACTGTTGTGTCTGTGAAGCAGCAGTATGGTTGTGTTGGTGTGTAACTGTTGTGTCTGTGAAGCAGTAGTATGGTTGTGTTGGTGTGTAACTGTTGTGTCTGTGAAGCAGTAGTATGGTTGTGTTGGTGTTTAACTCTTGTGTCTGTGAAGCAGCAGAATGGTTGTGTTAGTGTGTAACTGTTGTGTCTGTGAAGCAGCAGTATGGTTGTGTTGGTGTGTAACTGTTGTGTCTGTGAAGCAGCAGTATGGTAGTGTTGGTGTGTAACTGTTGTGTCTGTGAAGCAGTAGTATGGTTGTGTTGGTGTGTAACTGTTGTGTCTGTGAAGCAGCAGTATGGTTGTGTTGGTGTGTAACTGTTGTGTCTGTGAAGCAGCAGTATGGTAGTGTCTGTGAAGCAGCAGTACGGTTGTGTTGGTGTTTAACTGTTGTGTCTGTGAAGCAGCAGTATGGTAGTGTTGGTGTGTAACTGTTGTGTCTGTGAAGCAGCAGTATGGTAGTGTTGGTGTGTAACTGTTGTGTCTGTGAAGCAGCAGTATGGTAGTGTTGGTGTGTAACTGTTGTGTCTGTGAAGCAGCAGTATGGTTGTGTTGGTGTGTAACTGTTGTGTCTGTGAAGCAGCAGTATGGTTGTGTTGATGTTTAACTGTTGTGTCTGTGAAGCAGCAGTATGGTAGTGTTGGTGTGTAACTGTTGTGTCTGTGAAGCAGCAGTATGGTTGTGTTGGTGTGTAACTGTTGTGTCTGTGAAGCAGTAGTATGGTTGTGTTGATGTTTAACTGTTGTGTCTGTGAAGCAGCAGTATGGTAGTGTCTGTGAAGCAGTAGTATGGTTGTGTTGGTGTGTAACTGTTGTGTCTGTGAAGCAGCAGTATGGTTGTGTTGGTGTTTAACTGTTGTGTCTGTGAAGCAGCAGTATGGTAGTTTGGGGGGGAACAGTTGTGTCTGTGAAGCAGCAGTATGGTAGTTTGGGGGGGAACTGTTGTGTCTGTGAAGCAGTAGTATGGTTGTGTTGGTGTGTAACTGTTGTCTGTGAAGCAGCAGTATGGTAGAGTTGGTGTGTAACTGTTGTGTCTGTGAAGCAGCAGTATGGTATTGTTGGTGTGTAACTGTTGTGTCTGTGAAGCAGCAGTATGGTTGTGTTGGTGTGTAACTGTTGTGTCTGTGAAGCAGTAGTATGGTTGTGTTGGTGTGTAACTGTTGTGTCTGTGAAGCAGTAGTATGGTTGTGTTGGTGTGTAACTGTTGTGTCTGTGAAGCAGCAGTATGGTAGTGTTGGTGTGTAACTGTTGTGTCTGTGAAGCAGTAGTATGGTTGTGTTGGTGTGTAACTGTTGTGTCTGTGAAGCAGCAGTATGGTAGTGTTGGTGTGTAACTGTTGTGTCTGTGAAGCAGTAGTGTTTGTGTGTAACTGTCATGTCTGTCTACCCCTCCTCCTCCAGTGGAGGCGAGAGCAGGAGTTTGACCTGCAGTTGCTGGAGCGGGCGGTGCAGGGGGAGGAGGCGCGGGGAGTGGTCCAGGGCGAGGAGTGTCGAGCGGAGCACAGTGATAGACCTCGGTCCCAGTCAGACGAGTGGCTGACCCTCCACTCTACAGCCACGTCCACACTTACCCGGGAGGCGGACCTGGAGACGCTGGACTATGACCTGGACCTCAGCCGAGAGGTACAACCTGACCCTCACCACCTCCTCCATCAAACCTCACCAAGTCAGAGCTGTTCACTTTAACATTTCATTAAGGACTTAGTACTTTCACAATACATTTTAAACAATTGAATAGGCTTGTTTTCAGCTTCAATGGTTATATTCCCTAATCCCTACAGTAATGGTACTAGAGTTGAATAGCTGTTAGTAGGAAACGTCTACTGTGTGTGTTTCTCTGTGTGTAGCTGGCCAAACCTCAGAAGGTGTTCATCCCTGAACGCTACGTAGACACAGAGCCTGAGGAACCTCTCAGCCCTCAGGAGGTGGAGGCTCGCCATCGCAACAGGGAGCGCATCAAGAACATTCTGGCCAAGTCCAGGTATATTACAGCACCACCACTACTCACTGGGCCAATATGGAAGATCAGTTTGACAGGCCATTCAATTCATTGTGTAATGGTGTGTGGTGTGTGTGTCTGTGTGATTAGTGTTCAGATCCTAGCGGGGCCCTCTGTGGCGGTGGACAAGCCAGAGGTGGTGGGTCTGGACTCAGCCCTGCTGAAGCAGGAGAGGATCATCACTATGTCTTACGCCCTGGCCTCAGAGGCCTCCCTGAAGAGCAAGCAGGTCGCAGGTAATACCAACACACACAACTAGACACTCTGTAGTAATACCAACACACACAACTAGACACTCTCTGTAGTAATACCAACACACACAACTAGACACACTCTGTAGTAATACCAACACACACAACTAGACACTCTGTAGTAATACCAACACACACAACTAGACACTCTGTAGTAATACCAACACACACAACTAGACACACTCTGTAGTAATACCAACACACAAAACTAGACACTCTGTAGTAATACCAACACACACAACTGGACACACTCTGTAGTAATACCAACACACACAACTAGACACACTCTGTAGTAATACCAACACACACAACTGGACACACTCTGTAGTAATACCAACACACACAACTAGACACACTCTGTAGTAATACCAACACACACAACTAGACACACTCTGTAGTAATACCAACACACACAACTGGACACACCTCTGTAGTAATACCAACACACACAACTAGACACACTCTGTAGTAATACCAACACACACAACTAGACACACTCTGTAGTAATACCAACACACACAACTAGACACACTCTGTAGTAATACCAACACACACAACTAGACACACTCTGTAGTAATACCAACACACACAACTGGACACACTCTGTAGTAATACCAACACACACAACTAGACACACTCTGTAGTAATACCAACACACACAACTGGACACACTCTGTAGTAATACCAACACACACAACTGGACACACTCTGTAGTAATACCAACACACACAACTAGACACACTCTGTAGTAATACCAACACACACAACTAGACACACTCTGCAGTAATACCAACACACACAACTGGACACACTCTGTAGTAATACCAACACACACAACTAGACACACTGTAGTAATACCAACACACACAACTAGACACTCTCTGTAGTAATACCAACACACACAACTAGACACACTGTAGTAATACCAACACACACAACTAGACACACTCTCTGTAGTAATACCAACACACACAACTAGACACACTCTCTGTAGTAATACCAACACACACAACTAGACACACTCTGTAGTAATACCAACACACACAACTAGACACTCTGTAGTAATACCAACACACACAACTGGACACACTCTGTAGTAATACCAACACACACAACTAGACACTCTGTAGTAATACCAACACACACAACTGGACACACTCTGTAGTAATACCAACACACACAACTGGACACACTCTGTAGTAATACCAACACACACAACTGGATACACTCTGTAGTAATACCAACACACACAACTGGACACACTCTGTAGTAATACCAACACACACAACTGGACACACTCTGTAGTAATACCAACACACACAACTAGACACACTCTGTAGTAATACCAACACACACAACTGGACACACTCTGTAGTAATACCAACACACACAACTAGACACACTCTGTAGTAATACCAACACACACAACTGGACACACCTCTGTAGTAATACCAACACACACAACTAGACACACTCTGTAGTAATACCAACACACACAACTGGACACACTCTGTAGTAATACCAACACACACAACTAGACACACTCTGTAGTAATACCAACACACACAACTGGACACACTCTGTAGTAATACCAACACACACAACTGGACACACTCTGTAGTAATACCAACACACACAACTAGACACACTCTGTAGTAATACCAACACACACAACTAGACACACTCTGTAGTAATACCAACACACACAACTGGACACACTCTCTGTAGTAATACCAACACACACAACTAGACACACTCTGTAGTAATACCAACACACACAACTAGACACACTCTGTAGTAATACCAACACACACAACTAGACACACTCTGTAGTAATACCAACACACACAACTAGACACACTCTGTAGTAATACCAACACACACAACTGGACACACTCTGTAGTAATACCAACACACACAACTAGACACACTCTGTAGTAATACCAACACACACAACTGGACACACTCTGTAGTAATACCAACACACACAACTGGACACACTCTGTAGTAATACCAACACACACAACTAGACACACTCTGTAGTAATACCAACACACACAACTAGACACACTCTGTAGTAATACCAACACACACAACTGGACACACTCTGTAGTAATACCAACACACACAACTAGACACACTCTGTAGTAATACCAACACACACAACTAGACACACTCTGTAGTAATACCAACACACACAACTGGACACACTCTGTAGTAATACCAACACACACAACTAGACACACTCTGTAGTAATACCAACACACACAACTAGACACCTCTGTAGTAATACCAACACACACAACTGGACACACTCTGTAGTAATACCAACACACACAACTAGACACACTCTGTAGTAATACCAACACACACAACTAGACACACTCTGTAGTAATACCAACACACACAACTAGACACACTCTGTAGTAATACCAACACACACAACTAGACACACTCTGTAGTAATACCAACACACACAACTAGACACACTCTGTAGTAATACCAACACACACAACTAGACACACTCTGTAGTAATACCAACACACACAACTAGACACACTCTGTAGTAATACCAACACACACAACTGGACACACTCTGTAGTAATACCAACACACACAACTGGACACACTCTGTAGTAATACCAACACACACAACTAGACACACTCTGTAGTAATACCAACACACACAACTAGACACACTCTGTAGTAATACCAACACACACAACTAGACACACTCTGTAGTAATACCAACACACACAACTAGACACACTCTGTAGTAATACCAACACACACAACTGGACACACTCTGTAGTAATACCAACACACACAACTGGACACACTCTGTAGTAATACCAACACACACAACTAGACACACTCTGTAGTAATACCAACACACACAACTGGACACACTCTGTAGTAATACCAACACACACAACTAGACACACTCTGTAGTAATACCAACACACACAACTAGACACACTCTGTAGTAATACCAACACACACAACTGGACACACTCTGTAGTAATACCAACACACACAACTGGACACACTCTGTAGTAATACCAACACACACAACTAGACACACTCTGTAGTAATACCAACACACACAACTGGACACTCTCTGTAGTAATACCAACACACACAACTAGACACACTCTGTAGTAATACCAACACACACAACTGGACACACTCTGTAGTAATACCAACACACACAACTGGACACACTCTGTAGTAATACCAACACACACAACTAGACACACTCTGTAGTAATACCAACACACACAACTAGACACACTCTGTAGTAATACCAACACACACAACTGGACACACTCTGTAGTATTACCAACACACACAACTGGACACACTCTGTAGTAATACCAACACACACAACTGGACACACTCTGTAGTAATACCAACACACACAACTGGACACTCTCTGTAGTAATACCAACACACACAACTGGACACACTCTGTAGTAATACCAACACACACAACTGGACACACTCTGTAGTAATACCAACACACACAACTGGACACACTCTGTAGTAATACCAACACACACAACTAGACACTCTCTGTAGTAATACCAACACACACAACTAGACACACTCTGTAGTAATACCAACACACACAACTAGACACTCTCTGTAGTAATACCAACACACACAACTAGACACTCTCTGTAGTAATACCAACACACACAACTAGACACTCTCTGTAGTAATACCAACACACACAACTGGACACACTCTGTAGTAATACCAACACACACAACTGGACACACTCTGTAGTAATACCAACACACACAACTAGACACACTCTGTAGTAATACCAACACACACAACTAGACACACTCTGTAGTAATACCAACACACACAACTAGACACACTCTGTAGTAATACCAACACACACAACTAGACACACTCTGTAGTAATACCAACACACACAACTGGACACACTCTGTAGTAATACCAACACACACAACTAGACACACTCTGTAGTAATACCAACACACACAACTGGACACACTCTCTGTAGTAATACCAACACACACAACTGGACACACTCTGTAGTAATACCAACACACACAACTGGACACACTCTGTAGTAATACCAACACACACAACTAGACACACTCTGTAGTAATACCAACACACACAACTGGACACACTCTGTAGTAATACCAACACACACAACTAGACACACTCTGTAGTAATACCAACACACACAACTGGACACACTCTGTAGTAATACCAACACACACAACTAGACACACTCTGTAGTAATACCAACACACACAACTGGACACACTCTGTAGTAATACCAACACACACAACTAGACACACTCTGCAGTAATACCAACACACACAACTGGACACACTCTGTAGTAATACCAACACACACAACTAGACACACTCTGTAGTAATACCAACACACACAACTAGACACACTGTAGTAATACCAACACACACAACTGGACACACTCTGTAGTAATACCAACACACACAACTAGACACACTCTGTAGTAATACCAACACACACAACTAGACACTCTGTAGTAATACCAACACACACAACTGGACACACTCTGTAGTAATACCAACACACACAACTAGACACACTCTGTAGTAATACCAACACACACAACTGGACACACTCTGTAGTAATACCAACACACACAACTAGACACACTCTGTAGTAATACCAACACACACAACTAGACACACTCTGTAGTAATACCAACACACACAACTAGACACACTCTGTAGTAATACCAACACACACAACTGGACACACTCTGTAGTAATACCAACACACACAACTAGACACACTCTGTAGTAATACCAACACACACAACTGGACACACTCTGTAGTAATACCAACACACACAACTAGACACACTCTGTAGTAATACCAACACACACAACTGGACACACTCTCTGTAGTAATACCAACACACACAACTAGACACACTCTGTAGTAATACCAACACACACAACTGGACACACTCTCTGTAGTAATACCAACACACACAACTAGACACACTCTGTAGTAATACCAACACACACAACTGGACACACTCTGTAGTAATACCAACACACACAACTAGACACACTCTGTAGTAATACCAACACACACAACTAGACACACTCTGTAGTAATACCAACACACACAACTAGACACACTCTGTAGTAATACCAACACACACAACTAGACACACTCTGTAGTAATACCAACACACACAACTAGACACACTCTGTAGTAATACCAACACACACAACTGGACACACTCTGTAGTAATACCAACACACACAACTGGACACACTCTGTAGTAATACCAACACACACAACTGGACACACTCTGTAGTAATACCAACACACACAACTGGACACACTCTGTAGTAATACCAACACACACAACTAGACACACTCTGTAGTAATACCAACACACACAACTGGACACACTCTGTAGTAATACCAACACACACAACTAGACACACTCTGTAGTAATACCAACACACACAACTAGACACACTCTGTAGTAATACCAACACACACAACTGGACACACTCTGTAGTAATACCAACACACACAACTGGACACACTCTGTAGTAATACCAACACACACAACTGGACACACTCTGTAGTAATACCAACACACACAACTGGACACACTCTGTAGTAATACCAACACACACAACTAGACACACTCTGTAGTAATACCAACACACACAACTAGACACACTCTGTAGTAATACCAACACACACAACTAGACACACTCTGTAGTAATACCAACACACACAACTAGACACACTCTGTAGTAATACCAACACACACAACTGGACACACTCTGTAGTAATACCAACACACACAACTGGACACACTCTGTAGTAATACCAACACACACAACTAGACACACTCTGTAGTAATACCAACACACACAACTGGACACACTCTCTGTAGTAATACCAACACACACAACTAGACACACTCTGTAGTAATACCAACACACACAACTGGACACACTCTGTAGTAATACCAACACACACAACTAGACACACTCTGTAGTAATACCAACACACACAACTGGACACACTCTGTAGTAATACCAACACACACAACTAGACACACTCTGTAGTAATACCAACACACACAACTAGACACACTCTGTAGTAATACCAACACACACAACTGGACACACTCTGTAGTAATACCAACACACACAACTGGACACACTCTGTAGTAATACCAACACACACAACTAGACACACTCTGTAGTAATACCAACACACACAACTAGACACACTCTGTAGTAATACCAACACACACAACTAGACACACTCTGTAGTAATACCAACACACACAACTGGACACACTCTGTAGTAATACCAACACACACAACTAGACACACTCTGTAGTAATACCAACACACACAACTGGACACACTCTGTAGTAATACCAACACACACAACTAGACACACTCTGTAGTAATACCAACACACACAACTAGACACACTCTGTAGTAATACCAACACACACAACTAGACACACTCTGTAGTAATACCAACACACACAACTAGACACACTCTGTAGTAATACCAACACACACAACTGGACACACTCTGTAGTAATACCAACACACACAACTAGACACACTCTGTAGTAATACCAACACACACAACTAGACACACTCTGTAGTAATACCAACACACACAACTGGACACACTCTGTAGTAATACCAACACACACAACTAGACACACTCTGTAGTAATACCAACACACACAACTAGACACACTCTGTAGTAATACCAACACACACAACTAGACACACTCTGTAGTAATACCAACACACACAACTAGACACACTCTGTAGTAATACCAACACACACAACTGGACACACTCTGTAGTAATACCAACACACACAACTGGACACACTCTGTAGTAATACCAACACACACAACTAGACACACTCTGTAGTAATACCAACACACACAACTGGACACACTCTGTAGTAATACCAACACACACAACTGGACACACTCTGTAGTAATACCAACACACACAACTGGACACACTCTGTAGTAATACCAACACACACAACTAGACACACTCTGTAGTAATACCAACACACACAACTGGACACACTCTCTGTAGTAATACCAACACACACAACTAGACACACTCTGTAGTAATACCAACACACACAACTGGACACACTCTGTAGTAATACCAACACACACAACTGGACACACTCTGTAGTAATACCAACACACACAACTGGACACACTCTGTAGTAATACCAACACACACAACTGGACACACTCTGTAGTAATACCAACACACACAACTGGACACACTCTGTAGTAATACCAACACACACAACTAGACACACTCTGTAGTAATACCAACACACACAACTAGACACACTCTGTAGTAATACCAACACACACAACTGGACACACTCTGTAGTAATACCAACACACACAACTAGACACACTCTGTAGTAATACCAACACACACAACTGGACACACTCTGTAGTAATACCAACACACACAACTAGACACACTCTGTAGTAATACCAACACACACAACTAGACACACTCTGTAGTAATACCAACACACACAACTGGACACACTCTGTAGTAATACCAACACACACAACTGGACACACTCTGTAGTAATACCAACACACACAACTAGACACACTCTGTAGTAATACCAACACACACAACTGGACACACTCTGTAGTAATACCAACACACACAACTAGACACACTCTGTAGTAATACCAACACACACAACTGGACACACTCTGTAGTAATACCAACACACACAACTGGACACACTCTGTAGTAATACCAACACACACAACTGGACACACTCTGTAGTAATACCAACACACACAACTAGACACACTCTGTAGTAATACCAACACACACAACTAGACACACTCTGTAGTAATACCAACACACACAACTGGACACACTCTGTAGTAATACCAACACACACAACTGGACACACTCTGTAGTAATACCAACACACACAACTGGACACACTCTGTAGTAATACCAACACACACAACTGGACACACTCTGTAGTAATACCAACACACACAACTGGACACACTCTGTAGTAATACCAACACACACAACTGGACACACTCTGTAGTAATACCAACACACACAACTAGACACACTCTGTAGTAATACCAACACACACAACTGGACACACTCTGTAGTAATACCAACACACACAACTAGACACACTCTGTAGTAATACCAACACACACAACTGGACACACTCTGTAGTAATACCAACACACACAACTAGACACACTCTGTAGTAATACCAACACACACAACTGGACACACTCTGTAGTAATACCAACACACACAACTGGACACACTCTGTAGTAATACCAACACACACAACTAGACACACTCTGTAGTAATACCAACACACACAACTGGACACACTCTGTAGTAATACCAACACACACAACTAGACACACTCTGTAGTAATACCAACACACACAACTGGACACACTCTGTAGTAATACCAACACACACAACTAGACACACTCTGTAGTAATACCAACACACACAACTAGACACACTCTGTAGTAATACCAACACACACAACTGGACACACTCTGTAGTAATACCAACACACACAACTGGACACACTCTGTAGTAATACCAACACACACAACTAGACACACTCTGTAGTAATACCAACACACACAACTGGACACACTCTGTAGTAATACCAACACACACAACTAGACACACTCTGTAGTAATACCAACACACACAACTAGACACACTCTGTAGTAATACCAACACACACAACTAGACACACTCTGTAGTAATACCAACACACACAACTGGACACACTCTGTAGTAATACCAACACACACAACTGGACACACTCTGTAGTAATACCAACACACACAACTGGACACACTCTGTAGTAATACCAACACACACAACTGGACACACTCTGTAGTAATACCAACACACACAACTGGACACACTCTGTAGTAATACCAACACACACAACTAGACACACTCTGTAGTAATACCAACACACACAACTAGACACACTCTGTAGTAATACCAACACACACAACTGGACACACTCTGTAGTAATACCAACACACACAACTGGACACACTCTGTAGTAATACCAACACACACAACTGGACACACTCTGTAGTAATACCAACACACACAACTGGACACACTCTGTAGTAATACCAACACACACAACTGGACACACTCTGTAGTAATACCAACACACACAACTAGACACACTCTGTAGTAATACCAACACACACAACTGGACACACTCTGTAGTAATACCAACACACACAACTGGACACACTCTGTAGTAATACCAACACACACAACTAGACACACTCTGTAGTAATACCAACACACACAACTGGACACACTCTGTAGTAATACCAACACACACAACTGGACACACTCTGTAGTAATACCAACACACACAACTGGACACACTCTGTAGTAATACCAACACACACAACTGGACACACTCTGTAGTAATACCAACACACACAACTAGACACACTCTGTAGTAATACCAACACACACAACTGGACACACTCTGTAGTAATACCAACACACACAACTGGACACACTCTGTAGTAATACCAACACACACAACTGGACACACTCTGTAGTAATACCAACACACACAACTGGACACACTCTGTAGTAATACCAACACACACAACTGGACACACTCTGTAGTAATACCAACACACACAACTGGACACACTCTGTAGTAATACCAACACACACAACTAGACACACTCTGTAGTAATACCAACACACACAACTGGACACACTCTGTAGTAATACCAACACACACAACTGGACACACTCTGTAGTAATACCAACACACACAACTGGACACACTCTGTAGTAATACCAACACACACAACTGGACACACTCTGTAGTAATACCAACACACACAACTGGACACACTCTGTAGTAATACCAACACACACAACTGGACACACTCTGTAGTAATACCAACACACACAACTGGACACACTCTGTAGTAATACCAACACACACAACTGGACACACTCTGTAGTAATACCAACACACACAACTGGACACACTCTGTAGTAATACCAACACACACAACTGGACACACTCTGTAGTAATACCAACACACACAACTGGACACACTCTGTAGTAATACCAACACACACAACTGGACACACTCTGTAGTAATACCAACACACACAACTGGACACACTCTGTAGTAATACCAACACACACAACTGGACACACTCTGTAGTAATACCAACACACACAACTGGACACACTCTGTAGTAATACCAACACACACAACTGGACACACTCTGTAGTAATACCAACACACACAACTGGACACACTCTGTAGTAATACCAACACACACAACTGGACACACTCTGTAGTAATACCAACACACACAACTGGACACACTCTGTAGTAATACCAACACACACAACTAGACACACTCTGTAGTAATACCAACACACACAACTGGACACACTCTGTAGTAATACCAACACACACAACTGGACACACTCTGTAGTAATACCAACACACACAACTGGACACACTCTGTAGTAATACCAACACACACAACTGGACACACTCTGTAGTAATACCAACACACACAACTGGACACACTCTGTAGTAATACCAACACACACAACTGGACACACTCTGTAGTAATACCAACACACACAACTAGACACACTCTGTAGTAATACCAACACACACAACTAGACACACTCTGTAGTAATACCAACACACACAACTGGACACACTCTGTAGTAATACCAACACACACAACTAGACACACTCTGTAGTAATACCAACACACACAACTGGACACACTCTGTAGTAATACCAACACACACAACTGGACACACTCTGTAGTAATACCAACACACACAACTAGACACACTCTGTAGTAATACCAACACACACAACTAGACACACTCTGTAGTAATACCAACACACACAACTGGACACACTCTGTAGTAATACCAACACACACAACTAGACACACTCTGTAGTAATACCAACACACACAACTGGACACACTCTGTAGTAATACCAACACACACAACTGGACACACTCTGTAGTAATACCAACACACACAACTAGACACACTCTGTAGTAATACCAACACACACAACTGGACACACTCTGTAGTAATACCAACACACACAACTAGACACACTCTGTAGTAATACCAACACACACAACTGGACACACTCTGTAGTAATACCAACACACACAACTAGACACACTCTGTAGTAATACCAACACACACAACTGGACACACTCTGTAGTAATACCAACACACACAACTGGACACACTCTGTAGTAATACCAACACACACAACTAGACACACTCTGTAGTAATACCAACACACACAACTGGACACACTCTGTAGTAATACCAACACACACAACTAGACACACTCTGTAGTAATACCAACACACACAACTGGACACACTCTGTAGTAATACCAACACACACAACTAGACACACTCTGTAGTAATACCAACACACACAACTGGACACACTCTGTAGTAATACCAACACACACAACTAGACACACTCTGTAGTAATACCAACACACACAACTGGACACACTCTGTAGTAATACCAACACACACAACTGGACACACTCTGTAGTAATACCAACACACACAACTGGACACACTCTGTAGTAATACCAACACACACAACTGGACACACTCTGTAGTAATACCAACACACACAACTAGACACACTCTGTAGTAATACCAACACACACAACTGGACACACTCTGTAGTAATACCAACACACACAACTAGACACACTCTGTAGTAATACCAACACACACAACTGGACACACTCTGTAGTAATACCAACACACACAACTAGACACACTCTGTAGTAATACCAACACACACAACTGGACACACTCTGTAGTAATACCAACACACACAACTGGACACACTCTGTAGTAATACCAACACACACAACTGGACACACTCTGTAGTAATACCAACACACACAACTAGACACACTCTGTAGTAATACCAACACACACAACTGGACACACTCTGTAGTAATACCAACACACACAACTAGACACACTCTGTAGTAATACCAACACACACAACTGGACACACTCTGTAGTAATACCAACACACACAACTGGACACACTCTGTAGTAATACCAACACACACAACTGGACACACTCTGTAGTAATACCAACACACACAACTAGACACACTCTGTAGTAATACCAACACACACAACTGGACACACTCTGTAGTAATACCAACACACACAACTGGACACACTCTGTAGTAATACCAACACACACAACTGGACACACTCTGTAGTAATACCAACACACACAACTAGACACACTCTGTAGTAATACCAACACACACAACTGGACACACTCTGTAGTAATACCAACACACACAACTAGACACACTCTGTAGTAATACCAACACACACAACTGGACACACTCTGTAGTAATACCAACACACACAACTGGACACACTCTGTAGTAATACCAACACACACAACTGGACACACTCTGTAGTAATACCAACACACACAACTAGACACACTCTGTAGTAATACCAACACACACAACTAGACACACTCTGTAGTAATACCAACACACACAACTGGACACACTCTGTAGTAATACCAACACACACAACTGGACACACTCTGTAGTAATACCAACACACACAACTGGACACACTCTGTAGTAATACCAACACACACAACTGGACACACTCTGTAGTAATACCAACACACACAACTGGACACACTCTGTAGTAATACCAACACACACAACTGGACACACTCTGTAGTAATACCAACACACACAACTGGACACACTCTGTAGTAATACCAACACACACAACTGGACACACTCTGTAGTAATACCAACACACACAACTGGACACACTCTGTAGTAATACCAACACACACAACTGGACACACTCTGTAGTAATACCAACACACACAACTGGACACACTCTGTAGTAATACCAACACACACAACTGGACACACTCTGTAGTAATACCAACACACACAACTGGACACACTCTGTAGTAATACCAACACACACAACTGGACACACTCTGTAGTAATACCAACACACACAACTGGACACACTCTGTAGTAATACCAACACACACAACTAGACACACTCTGTAGTAATACCAACACACACAACTGGACACACTCTGTAGTAATACCAACACACACAACTAGACACACTCTGTAGTAATACCAACACACACAACTGGACACACTCTGTAGTAATACCAACACACACAACTGGACACACTCTGTAGTAATACCAACACACACAACTGGACACACTCTGTAGTAATACCAACACACACAACTAGACACACTCTGTAGTAATACCAACACACACAACTGGACACACTCTGTAGTAATACCAACACACACAACTAGACACACTCTGTAGTAATACCAACACACACAACTGGACACACTCTGTAGTAATACCAACACACACAACTGGACACACTCTGTAGTAATACCAACACACACAACTGGACACACTCTGTAGTAATACCAACACACACAACTGGACACACTCTGTAGTAATACCAACACACACAACTGGACACACTCTGTAGTAATACCAACACACACAACTAGACACACTCTGTAGTAATACCAACACACACAACTGGACACACTCTGTAGTAATACCAACACACACAACTGGACACACTCTGTAGTAATACCAACACACACAACTGGACACACTCTGTAGTAATACCAACACACACAACTGGACACACTCTGTAGTAATACCAACACACACAACTGGACACACTCTGTAGTAATACCAACACACACAACTGGACACACTCTGTAGTAATACCAACACACACAACTGGACACACTCTGTAGTAATACCAACACACACAACTGGACACACTCTGTAGTAATACCAACACACACAACTGGACACACTCTGTAGTAATACCAACACACACAACTGGACACACTCTGTAGTAATACCAACACACACAACTGGACACACTCTGTAGTAATACCAACACACACAACTAGACACACTCTGTAGTAATACCAACACACACAACTGGACACACTCTGTAGTAATACCAACACACACAACTGGACACACTCTGTAGTAATACCAACACACACAACTGGACACACTCTGTAGTAATACCAACACACACAACTGGACACACTCTGTAGTAATACCAACACACACAACTGGACACACTCTGTAGTAATACCAACACACACAACTGGACACACTCTGTAGTAATACCAACACACACAACTGGACACACTCTGTAGTAATACCAACACACACAACTGGACACACTCTGTAGTAATACCAACACACACAACTGGACACACTCTGTAGTAATACCAACACACACAACTGGACACACTCTGTAGTAATACCAACACACACAACTGGACACACTCTGTAGTAATACCAACACACACAACTGGACACACTCTGTAGTAATACCAACACACACAACTAGACACACTCTGTAGTAATACCAACACACACAACTGGACACACTCTGTAGTAATACCAACACACACAACTAGACACACTCTGTAGTAATACCAACACACACAACTGGACACACTCTGTAGTAATACCAACACACACAACTGGACACACTCTGTAGTAATACCAACACACACAACTGGACACACTCTGTAGTAATACCAACACACACAACTGGACACACTCTGTAGTAATACCAACACACACAACTGGACACACTCTGTAGTAATACCAACACACACAACTAGACACACTCTGTAGTAATACCAACACACACAACTAGACACACTCTGTAGTAATACCAACACACACAACTAGACACACTCTGTAGTAATACCAACACACACAACTGGACACACTCTGTAGTAATACCAACACACACAACTGGACACACTCTGTAGTAATACCAACACACACAACTAGACACACTCTGTAGTAATACCAACACACACAACTGGACACACTCTGTAGTAATACCAACACACACAACTGGACACACTCTGTAGTAATACCAACACACACAACTAGACACACTCTGTAGTAATACCAACACACACAACTAGACACACTCTGTAGTAATACCAACACACACAACTGGACACACTCTGTAGTAATACCAACACACACAACTAGACACACTCTGTAGTAATACCAACACACACAACTGGACACACTCTGTAGTAATACCAACACACACAACTGGACACACTCTGTAGTAATACCAACACACACAACTGGACACACTCTGTAGTAATACCAACACACACAACTGGACACACTCTGTAGTAATACCAACACACACAACTGGACACACTCTGTAGTAATACCAACACACACAACTGGACACACTCTGTAGTAATACCAACACACACAACTGGACACACTCTGTAGTAATACCAACACACACAACTGGACACACTCTGTAGTAATACCAACACACACAACTGGACACACTCTGTAGTAATACCAACACACACAACTGGACACACTCTGTAGTAATACCAACACACACAACTAGACACACTCTGTAGTAATACCAACACACACAACTGGACACACTCTGTAGTAATACCAACACACACAACTGGACACACTCTGTAGTAATACCAACACACACAACTGGACACACTCTGTAGTAATACCAACACACACAACTGGACACACTCTGTAGTAATACCAACACACACAACTGGACACACTCTGTAGTAATACCAACACACACAACTAGACACACTCTGTAGTAATACCAACACACACAACTGGACACACTCTGTAGTAATACCAACACACACAACTGGACACACTCTGTAGTAATACCAACACACACAACTGGACACACTCTGTAGTAATACCAACACACACAACTGGACACACTCTGTAGTAATACCAACACACACAACTGGACACACTCTGTAGTAATACCAACACACACAACTGGACACACTCTGTAGTAATACCAACACACACAACTGGACACACTCTGTAGTAATACCAACACACACAACTGGACACACTCTGTAGTAATACCAACACACACAACTAGACACACTCTGTAGTAATACCAACACACACAACTAGACACACTCTGTAGTAATACCAACACACACAACTAGACACACTCTGTAGTAATACCAACACACACAACTGGACACACTCTGTAGTAATACCAACACACACAACTGGACACACTCTGTAGTAATACCAACACACACAACTGGACACACTCTGTAGTAATACCAACACACACAACTGGACACACTCTGTAGTAATACCAACACACACAACTGGACACACTCTGTAGTAATACCAACACACACAACTAGACACACTCTGTAGTAATACCAACACACACAACTGGACACACTCTGTAGTAATACCAACACACACAACTGGACACACTCTGTAGTAATACCAACACACACAACTGGACACACTCTGTAGTAATACCAACACACACAACTGGACACACTCTGTAGTAATACCAACACACACAACTAGACACACTCTGTAGTAATACCAACACACACAACTGGACACACTCTGTAGTAATACCAACACACACAACTGGACACACTCTGTAGTAATACCAACACACACAACTGGACACACTCTGTAGTAATACCAACACACACAACTGGACACACTCTGTAGTAATACCAACACACACAACTGGACACACTCTGTAGTAATACCAACACACACAACTGGACACACTCTGTAGTAATACCAACACACACAACTGGACACACTCTGTAGTAATACCAACACACACAACTGGACACACTCTGTAGTAATACCAACACACACAACTGGACACACTCTGTAGTAATACCAACACACACAACTGGACACACTCTGTAGTAATACCAACACACACAACTAGACACACTCTGTAGTAATACCAACACACACAACTGGACACACTCTGTAGTAATACCAACACACACAACTAGACACACTCTGTAGTAATACCAACACACACAACTGGACACACTCTGTAGTAATACCAACACACACAACTAGACACACTCTGTAGTAATACCAACACACACAACTGGACACACTCTGTAGTAATACCAACACACACAACTGGACACACTCTGTAGTAATACCAACACACACAACTGGACACACTCTGTAGTAATACCAACACACACAACTGGACACACTCTGTAGTAATACCAACACACACAACTAGACACACTCTGTAGTAATACCAACACACACAACTGGACACACTCTGTAGTAATACCAACACACACAACTAGACACACTCTGTAGTAATACCAACACACACAACTGGACACACTCTGTAGTAATACCAACACACACAACTGGACACACTCTGTAGTAATACCAACACACACAACTAGACACACTCTGTAGTAATACCAACACACACAACTAGACACACTCTGTAGTAATACCAACACACACAACTGGACACACTCTGTAGTAATACCAACACACACAACTAGACACACTCTGTAGTAATACCAACACACACAACTGGACACACTCTGTAGTAATACCAACACACACAACTAGACACACTCTGTAGTAATACCAACACACACAACTGGACACACTCTGTAGTAATACCAACACACACAACTGGACACACTCTGTAGTAATACCAACACACACAACTAGACACACTCTGTAGTAATACCAACACACACAACTGGACACACTCTGTAGTAATACCAACACACACAACTGGACACACTCTGTAGTAATACCAACACACACAACTGGACACACTCTGTAGTAATACCAACACACACAACTGGACACACTCTGTAGTAATACCAACACACACAACTGGACACACTCTGTAGTAATACCAACACACACAACTGGACACACTCTGTAGTAATACCAACACACACAACTGGACACACTCTGTAGTAATACCAACACACACAACTGGACACACTCTGTAGTAATACCAACACACACAACTAGACACACTCTGTAGTAATACCAACACACACAACTAGACACACTCTGTAGTAATACCAACACACACAACTGGACACACTCTGTAGTAATACCAACACACACAACTAGACACACTCTGTAGTAATACCAACACACACAACTGGACACACTCTGTAGTAATACCAACACACACAACTGGACACACTCTGTAGTAATACCAACACACACAACTGGACACACTCTGTAGTAATACCAACACACACAACTGGACACACTCTGTAGTAATACCAACACACACAACTGGACACACTCTGTAGTAATACCAACACACACAACTGGACACACTCTGTAGTAATACCAACACACACAACTGGACACACTCTGTAGTAATACCAACACACACAACTGGACACACTCTGTAGTAATACCAACACACACAACTAGACACACTCTGTAGTAATACCAACACACACAACTGGACACACTCTGTAGTAATACCAACACACACAACTAGACACACTCTGTAGTAATACCAACACACACAACTAGACACACTCTGTAGTAATACCAACACACACAACTGGACACACTCTGTAGTAATACCAACACACACAACTGGACACACTCTGTAGTAATACCAACACACACAACTGGACACACTCTGTAGTAATACCAACACACACAACTGGACACACTCTGTAGTAATACCAACACACACAACTGGACACACTCTGTAGTAATACCAACACACACAACTGGACACACTCTGTAGTAATACCAACACACACAACTGGACACACTCTGTAGTAATACCAACACACACAACTAGACACACTCTGTAGTAATACCAACACACACAACTGGACACACTCTGTAGTAATACCAACACACACAACTGGACACACTCTGTAGTAATACCAACACACACAACTGGACACACTCTGTAGTAATACCAACACACACAACTGGACACACTCTGTAGTAATACCAACACACACAACTGGACACACTCTGTAGTAATACCAACACACACAACTGGACACACTCTGTAGTAATACCAACACACACAACTAGACACACTCTGTAGTAATACCAACACACACAACTGGACACACTCTGTAGTAATACCAACACACACAACTGGACACACTCTGTAGTAATACCAACACACACAACTAGACACACTCTGTAGTAATACCAACACACACAACTGGACACACTCTGTAGTAATACCAACACACACAACTAGACACACTCTGTAGTAATACCAACACACACAACTGGACACACTCTGTAGTAATACCAACACACACAACTGGACACACTCTGTAGTAATACCAACACACACAACTGGACACACTCTGTAGTAATACCAACACACACAACTAGACACACTCTGTAGTAATACCAACACACACAACTGGACACACTCTGTAGTAATACCAACACACACAACTGGACACACTCTGTAGTAATACCAACACACACAACTGGACACACTCTGTAGTAATACCAACACACACAACTGGACACACTCTGTAGTAATACCAACACACACAACTGGACACACTCTGTAGTAATACCAACACACACAACTGGACACACTCTGTAGTAATACCAACACACACAACTGGACACACTCTGTAGTAATACCAACACACACAACTGGACACACTCTGTAGTAATACCAACACACACAACTGGACACACTCTGTAGTAATACCAACACACACAACTGGACACACTCTGTAGTAATACCAACACACACAACTGGACACACTCTGTAGTAATACCAACACACACAACTGGACACACTCTGTAGTAATACCAACACACACAACTAGACACACTCTGTAGTAATACCAACACACACAACTAGACACACTCTGTAGTAATACCAACACACACAACTGGACACACTCTGTAGTAATACCAACACACACAACTGGACACACTCTGTAGTAATACCAACACACACAACTGGACACACTCTGTAGTAATACCAACACACACAACTGGACACACTCTGTAGTAATACCAACACACACAACTGGACACACTCTGTAGTAATACCAACACACACAACTGGACACACTCTGTAGTAATACCAACACACACAACTGGACACACTCTGTAGTAATACCAACACACACAACTGGACACACTCTGTAGTAATACCAACACACACAACTAGACACACTCTGTAGTAATACCAACACACACAACTGGACACACTCTGTAGTAATACCAACACACACAACTGGACACACTCTGTAGTAATACCAACACACACAACTGGACACACTCTGTAGTAATACCAACACACACAACTGGACACACTCTGTAGTAATACCAACACACACAACTAGACACACTCTGTAGTAATACCAACACACACAACTGGACACACTCTGTAGTAATACCAACACACACAACTGGACACACTCTGTAGTAATACCAACACACACAACTAGACACACTCTGTAGTAATACCAACACACACAACTGGACACACTCTGTAGTAATACCAACACACACAACTGGACACACTCTGTAGTAATACCAACACACACAACTGGACACACTCTGTAGTAATACCAACACACACAACTAGACACACTCTGTAGTAATACCAACACACACAACTAGACACACTCTGTAGTAATACCAACACACACAACTGGACACACTCTGTAGTAATACCAACACACACAACTGGACACACTCTGTAGTAATACCAACACACACAACTGGACACACTCTGTAGTAATACCAACACACACAACTGGACACACTCTGTAGTAATACCAACACACACAACTGGACACACTCTGTAGTAATACCAACACACACAACTGGACACACTCTGTAGTAATACCAACACACACAACTAGACACACTCTGTAGTAATACCAACACACACAACTGGACACACTCTGTAGTAATACCAACACACACAACTAGACACACTCTGTAGTAATACCAACACACACAACTGGACACACTCTGTAGTAATACCAACACACACAACTGGACACACTCTGTAGTAATACCAACACACACAACTGGACACACTCTGTAGTAATACCAACACACACAACTAGACACACTCTGTAGTAATACCAACACACACAACTGGACACACTCTGTAGTAATACCAACACACACAACTGGACACACTCTGTAGTAATACCAACACACACAACTAGACACACTCTGTAGTAATACCAACACACACAACTGGACACACTCTGTAGTAATACCAACACACACAACTAGACACACTCTGTAGTAATACCAACACACACAACTGGACACACTCTGTAGTAATACCAACACACACAACTAGACACACTCTGTAGTAATACCAACACACACAACTGGACACACTCTGTAGTAATACCAACACACACAACTAGACACACTCTGTAGTAATACCAACACACACAACTGGACACACTCTGTAGTAATACCAACACACACAACTGGACACACTCTGTAGTAATACCAACACACACAACTGGACACACTCTGTAGTAATACCAACACACACAACTAGACACACTCTGTAGTAATACCAACACACACAACTGGACACACTCTGTAGTAATACCAACACACACAACTAGACACACTCTGTAGTAATACCAACACACACAACTGGACACACTCTGTAGTAATACCAACACACACAACTAGACACACTCTGTAGTAATACCAACACACACAACTGGACACACTCTGTAGTAATACCAACACACACAACTAGACACACTCTGTAGTAATACCAACACACACAACTAGACACACTCTGTAGTAATACCAACACACACAACTGGACACACTCTGTAGTAATACCAACACACACAACTGGACACACTCTGTAGTAATACCAACACACACAACTAGACACACTCTGTAGTAATACCAACACACACAACTGGACACACTCTGTAGTAATACCAACACACACAACTGGACACACTCTGTAGTAATACCAACACACACAACTGGACACACTCTGTAGTAATACCAACACACACAACTGGACACACTCTGTAGTAATACCAACACACACAACTGGACACACTCTGTAGTAATACCAACACACACAACTAGACACACTCTGTAGTAATACCAACACACACAACTGGACACACTCTGTAGTAATACCAACACACACAACTAGACACACTCTGTAGTAATACCAACACACACAACTGGACACACTCTGTAGTAATACCAACACACACAACTAGACACACTCTGTAGTAATACCAACACACACAACTGGACACACTCTGTAGTAATACCAACACACACAACTGGACACACTCTGTAGTAATACCAACACACACAACTGGACACACTCTGTAGTAATACCAACACACACAACTGGACACACTCTGTAGTAATACCAACACACACAACTAGACACACTCTGTAGTAATACCAACACACACAACTAGACACACTCTGTAGTAATACCAACACACACAACTAGACACACTCTGTAGTAATACCAACACACACAACTAGACACACTCTGTAGTAATACCAACACACACAACTGGACACACTCTGTAGTAATACCAACACACACAACTAGACACACTCTGTAGTAATACCAACACACACAACTGGACACACTCTGTAGTAATACCAACACACACAACTAGACACACTCTGTAGTAATACCAACACACACAACTGGACACACTCTGTAGTAATACCAACACACACAACTGGACACACTCTGTAGTAATACCAACACACACAACTAGACACACTCTGTAGTAATACCAACACACACAACTAGACACACTCTGTAGTAATACCAACACACACAACTGGACACACTCTGTAGTAATACCAACACACACAACTGGACACACTCTGTAGTAATACCAACACACACAACTAGACACACTCTGTAGTAATACCAACACACACAACTGGACACACTCTCTGTAGTAATACCAACACACACAACTAGACACACTCTGTAGTAATACCAACACACACAACTGGACACACTCTGTAGTAATACCAACACACACAACTAGACACACTCTGTAGTAATACCAACACACACAACTGGACACACTCTGTAGTAATACCAACACACACAACTAGACACACTCTGTAGTAATACCAACACACACAACTGGACACACTCTGTAGTAATACCAACACACACAACTGGACACACTCTGTAGTAATACCAACACACACAACTAGACACACTCTGTAGTAATACCAACACACACAACTGGACACACTCTGTAGTAATACCAACACACACAACTAGACACACTCTGTAGTAATACCAACACACACAACTAGACACACTCTGTAGTAATACCAACACACACAACTAGACACACTCTGTAGTAATACCAACACACACAACTGGACACACTCTGTAGTAATACCAACACACACAACTAGACACACTCTGTAGTAATACCAACACACACAACTAGACACACTCTGTAGTAATACCAACACACACAACTGGACACACTCTGTAGTAATACCAACACACACAACTGGACACACTCTGTAGTAATACCAACACACACAACTAGACACACTCTGTAGTAATACCAACACACACAACTGGACACACTCTGTAGTAATACCAACACACACAACTGGACACACTCTGTAGTAATACCAACACACACAACTGGACACACTCTGTAGTAATACCAACACACACAACTGGACACACTCTGTAGTAATACCAACACACACAACTGGACACACTCTGTAGTAATACCAACACACACAACTAGACACACTCTGTAGTAATACCAACACACACAACTAGACACACTCTGTAGTAATACCAACACACACAACTAGACACACTCTGTAGTAATACCAACACACACAACTGGACACACTCTGTAGTAATACCAACACACACAACTGGACACACTCTGTAGTAATACCAACACACACAACTAGACACACTCTGTAGTAATACCAACACACACAACTGGACACACTCTCTGTAGTAATACCAACACACACAACTAGACACACTCTGTAGTAATACCAACACACACAACTGGACACACTCTGTAGTAATACCAACACACACAACTGGACACACTCCTGTAGTAATACCAACACACACAACTGGACACACTCTGTAGTAATACCAACACACACAACTAGACACACTCTGTAGTAATACCAACACACACAACTAGACACACTCTGTAGTAATACCAACACACACAACTAGACACACTCTGTAGTAATACCAACACACACAACTGGACACACTCTGTAGTAATACCAACACACACAACTAGACACACTCTGTAGTAATACCAACACACACAACTGGACACACTCTCTGTAGTAATACCAACACACACAACTGGACACACTCTGTAGTAATACCAACACACACAACTGGACACACTCTGTAGTAATACCAACACACACAACTGGACACACTCTGTAGTAATACCAACACACACAACTGGACACACTCTGTAGTAATACCAACACACACAACTGGACACACTCTGTAGTAATACCAACACACACAACTGGACACACTCTGTAGTAATACCAACACACACAACTGGACACACTCTGTAGTAATACCAACACACACAACTGGACACACTCTGTAGTAATACCAACACACACAACTAGACACACTCTGTAGTAATACCAACACACACAACTGGACACACTCTGTAGTAATACCAACACACACAACTGGACACACTCTGTAGTAATACCAACACACACAACTAGACACACTCTGTAGTAATACCAACACACACAACTAGACACACCTCTGTAGTAATACCAACACACACAACTGGACACACTCTGTAGTAATACCAACACACACAACTGGACACACTCTGTAGTAATACCAACACACACAACTAGACACACTCTGTAGTAATACCAACACACACAACTGGACACACTCTCTGTAGTAATACCAACACACACAACTAGACACACTCTGTAGTAATACCAACACACACAACTGGACACACTCTGTAGTAATACCAACACACACAACTAGACACACTCTGTAGTAATACCAACACACACAACTAGACACACTCTGTAGTAATACCAACACACACAACTGGACACACTCTGTAGTAATACCAACACACACAACTAGACACACTCTGTAGTAATACCAACACACACAACTGGACACACTCTGTAGTAATACCAACACACACAACTGGACACACTCTGTAGTAATACCAACACACACAACTAGACACACTCTGTAGTAATACCAACACACACAACTAGACACACTCTGTAGTAATACCAACACACACAACTAGACACACTCTGTAGTAATACCAACACACACAACTGGACACACTCTGTAGTAATACCAACACACACAACTAGACACACTCTGTAGTAATACCAACACACACAACTAGACACACTCTGTAGTAATACCAACACACACAACTGGACACACTCTGTAGTAATACCAACACACACAACTAGACACACTCTGTAGTAATACCAACACACACAACTGGACACACTCTGTAGTAATACCAACACACACAACTGGACACACTCTGTAGTAATACCAACACACACAACTAGACACACTCTGTAGTAATACCAACACACACAACTAGACACACTCTGTAGTAATACCAACACACACAACTAGACACACTCTGTAGTAATACCAACACACACAACTGGACACACTCTGTAGTAATACCAACACACACAACTGGACACACTCTGTAGTAATACCAACACACACAACTGGACACACTCTGTAGTAATACCAACACACACAACTAGACACACTCTGTAGTAATACCAACACACACAACTGGACACACTCTGTAGTAATACCAACACACACAACTGGACACACTCTGTAGTAATACCAACACACACAACTGGACACACTCTGTAGTAATACCAACACACACAACTAGACACACTCTGTAGTAATACCAACACACACAACTGGACACACTCTGTAGTAATACCAACACACACAACTGGACACACTCTGTAGTAATACCAACACACACAACTGGACACACTCTGTAGTAATACCAACACACACAACTGGACACACTCTGTAGTAATACCAACACACACAACTAGACACACTCTGTAGTAATACCAACACACACAACTGGACACACTCTGTAGTAATACCAACACACACAACTAGACACACTCTGTAGTAATACCAACACACACAACTGGACACACTCTGTAGTAATACCAACACACACAACTGGACACACTCTGTAGTAATACCAACACACACAACTGGACACACTCTGTAGTAATACCAACACACACAACTAGACACACTCTGTAGTAATACCAACACACACAACTGGACACACTCTGTAGTAATACCAACACACACAACTGGACACACTCTGTAGTAATACCAACACACACAACTAGACACACTCTGTAGTAATACCAACACACACAACTGGACACACTCTGTAGTAATACCAACACACACAACTGGACACACTCTGTAGTAATACCAACACACACAACTGGACACACTCTGTAGTAATACCAACACACACAACTAGACACACTCTGTAGTAATACCAACACACACAACTGGACACACTCTGTAGTAATACCAACACACACAACTGGACACACTCTGTAGTAATACCAACACACACAACTAGACACACTCTGTAGTAATACCAACACACACAACTAGACACACTCTGTAGTAATACCAACACACACAACTGGACACACTCTGTAGTAATACCAACACACACAACTGGACACACTCTGTAGTAATACCAACACACACAACTAGACACACTCTGTAGTAATACCAACACACACAACTGGACACACTCTGTAGTAATACCAACACACACAACTAGACACACTCTGTAGTAATACCAACACACACAACTGGACACACTCTGTAGTAATACCAACACACACAACTAGACACACTCTGTAGTAATACCAACACACACAACTGGACACACTCTGTAGTAATACCAACACACACAACTAGACACACTCTGTAGTAATACCAACACACACAACTGGACACACTCTGTAGTAATACCAACACACACAACTGGACACACTCTGTAGTAATACCAACACACACAACTAGACACACTCTGTAGTAATACCAACACACACAACTAGACACACTCTGTAGTAATACCAACACACACAACTAGACACACTCTGTAGTAATACCAACACACACAACTGGACACACTCTGTAGTAATACCAACACACACAACTGGACACACTCTGTAGTAATACCAACACACACAACTAGACACACTCTGTAGTAATACCAACACACACAACTGGACACACTCTGTAGTAATACCAACACACACAACTAGACACACTCTGTAGTAATACCAACACACACAACTGGACACACTCTGTAGTAATACCAACACACACAACTAGACACACTCTGTAGTAATACCAACACACACAACTGGACACACTCTGTAGTAATACCAACACACACAACTAGACACACTCTGTAGTAATACCAACACACACAACTGGACACACTCTGTAGTAATACCAACACACACAACTGGACACACTCTGTAGTAATACCAACACACACAACTGGACACACTCTGTAGTAATACCAACACACACAACTAGACACACTCTGTAGTAATACCAACACACACAACTAGACACACTCTGTAGTAATACCAACACACACAACTGGACACACTCTGTAGTAATACCAACACACACAACTAGACACACTCTGTAGTAATACCAACACACACAACTAGACACACTCTGTAGTAATACCAACACACACAACTGGACACACTCTGTAGTAATACCAACACACACAACTGGACACACTCTGTAGTAATACCAACACACACAACTAGACACACTCTGTAGTAATACCAACACACACAACTGGACACACTCTGTAGTAATACCAACACACACAACTAGACACACTCTGTAGTAATACCAACACACACAACTGGACACACTCTGTAGTAATACCAACACACACAACTGGACACACTCTGTAGTAATACCAACACACACAACTGGACACACTCTGTAGTAATACCAACACACACAACTGGACACACTCTGTAGTAATACCAACACACACAACTGGACACACTCTGTAGTAATACCAACACACACAACTGGACACACTCTGTAGTAATACCAACACACACAACTGGACACACTCTGTAGTAATACCAACACACACAACTAGACACACTCTGTAGTAATACCAACACACACAACTGGACACACTCTGTAGTAATACCAACACACACAACTAGACACACTCTGTAGTAATACCAACACACACAACTGGACACACTCTGTAGTAATACCAACACACACAACTGGACACACTCTGTAGTAATACCAACACACACAACTGGACACACTCTGTAGTAATACCAACACACACAACTGGACACACTCTGTAGTAATACCAACACACACAACTGGACACACTCTGTAGTAATACCAACACACACAACTGGACACACTCTGTAGTAATACCAACACACACAACTAGACACACTCTGTAGTAATACCAACACACACAACTGGACACACTCTGTAGTAATACCAACACACACAACTGGACACACTCTGTAGTAATACCAACACACACAACTGGACACACTCTGTAGTAATACCAACACACACAACTGGACACACTCTGTAGTAATACCAACACACACAACTGGACACACTCTGTAGTAATACCAACACACACAACTGGACACACTCTGTAGTAATACCAACACACACAACTAGACACACTCTGTAGTAATACCAACACACACAACTAGACACACTCTGTAGTAATACCAACACACACAACTAGACACACTCTGTAGTAATACCAACACACACAACTGGACACACTCTGTAGTAATACCAACACACACAACTAGACACACTCTGTAGTAATACCAACACACACAACTGGACACACTCTCTGTAGTAATACCAACACACACAACTGGACACACTCTGTAGTAATACCAACACACACAACTGGACACACTCTGTAGTAATACCAACACACACAACTGGACACACTCTGTAGTAATACCAACACACACAACTGGACACACTCTGTAGTAATACCAACACACACAACTGGACACACTCTGTAGTAATACCAACACACACAACTAGACACACTCTGTAGTAATACCAACACACACAACTGGACACACTCTGTAGTAATACCAACACACACAACTGGACACACTCTGTAGTAATACCAACACACACAACTGGACACACTCTGTAGTAATACCAACACACACAACTAGACACACTCTGTAGTAATACCAACACACACAACTAGACACACTCTCTGTAGTAATACCAACACACACAACTGGACACACTCTGTAGTAATACCAACACACACAACTGGACACACTCTGTAGTAATACCAACACACACAACTAGACACACTCTGTAGTAATACCAACACACACAACTGGACACACTCTCTGTAGTAATACCAACACACACAACTAGACACACTCTGTAGTAATACCAACACACACAACTGGACACACTCTGTAGTAATACCAACACACACAACTAGACACACTCTGTAGTAATACCAACACACACAACTGGACACACTCTGTAGTAATACCAACACACACAACTGGACACACTCTGTAGTAATACCAACACACACAACTAGACACACTCTGTAGTAATACCAACACACACAACTGGACACACTCTGTAGTAATACCAACACACACAACTGGACACACTCTGTAGTAATACCAACACACACAACTAGACACACTCTGTAGTAATACCAACACACACAACTAGACACACTCTGTAGTAATACCAACACACACAACTAGACACACTCTGTAGTAATACCAACACACACAACTAGACACACTCTGTAGTAATACCAACACACACAACTAGACACACTCTGTAGTAATACCAACACACACAACTAGACACACTCTGTAGTAATACCAACACACACAACTGGACACACTCTGTAGTAATACCAACACACACAACTAGACACACTCTGTAGTAATACCAACACACACAACTAGACACACTCTGTAGTAATACCAACACACACAACTGGACACACTCTGTAGTAATACCAACACACACAACTAGACACACTCTGTAGTAATACCAACACACACAACTAGACACACTCTGTAGTAATACCAACACACACAACTGGACACACTCTGTAGTAATACCAACACACACAACTGGACACACTCTGTAGTAATACCAACACACACAACTGGACACACTCTGTAGTAATACCAACACACACAACTGGACACACTCTGTAGTAATACCAACACACACAACTGGACACACTCTGTAGTAATACCAACACACACAACTGGACACACTCTGTAGTAATACCAACACACACAACTGGACACACTCTCTGTAGTAATACCAACACACACAACTGGACACACTCTGTAGTAATACCAACACACACAACTAGACACACTCTGTAGTAATACCAACACACACAACTAGACACACTCTGTAGTAATACCAACACACACAACTGGACACACTCTGTAGTAATACCAACACACACAACTAGACACACTCTGTAGTAATACCAACACACACAACTAGACACACTCTGTAGTAATACCAACACACACAACTGGACACACCTCTGTAGTAATACCAACACACACAACTGGACACACTCTGTAGTAATACCAACACACACAACTGGACACACTCTGTAGTAATACCAACACACACAACTAGACACACTCTGTAGTAATACCAACACACACAACTGGACACACTCTCTGTAGTAATACCAACACACACAACTGGACACACTCTGTAGTAATACCAACACACACAACTGGACACACTCTGTAGTAATACCAACACACACAACTGGACACACTCTGTAGTAATACCAACACACACAACTGGACACACTCTGTAGTAATACCAACACACACAACTAGACACACTCTGTAGTAATACCAACACACACAACTGGACACACTCTCTGTAGTAATACCAACACACACAACTAGACACACTCTGTAGTAATACCAACACACACAACTGGACACACTCTGTAGTAATACCAACACACACAACTAGACACACTCTGTAGTAATACCAACACACACAACTAGACACACTCTGTAGTAATACCAACACACACAACTGGACACACTCTGTAGTAATACCAACACACACAACTAGACACACTCTGTAGTAATACCAACACACACAACTAGACACACTCTCTGTAGTAATACCAACACACACAACTGGACACACTCTGTAGTAATACCAACACACACAACTGGACACACTCTGTAGTAATACCAACACACACAACTAGACACACTCTGTAGTAATACCAACACACACAACTGGACACACTCTCTGTAGTAATACCAACACACACAACTAGACACACTCTGTAGTAATACCAACACACACAACTGGACACACTCTGTAGTAATACCAACACACACAACTAGACACACTCTGTAGTAATACCAACACACACAACTGGACACACTCTGTAGTAATACCAACACACACAACTAGACACACTCTGTAGTAATACCAACACACACAACTAGACACACTCTGTAGTAATACCAACACACACAACTGGACACACTCTGTAGTAATACCAACACACACAACTGGACACACTCTGTAGTAATACCAACACACACAACTAGACACACTCTGTAGTAATACCAACACACACAACTAGACACACTCTGTAGTAATACCAACACACACAACTAGACACACTCTGTAGTAATACCAACACACACAACTAGACACACTCTGTAGTAATACCAACACACACAACTAGACACACTCTGTAGTAATACCAACACACACAACTAGACACACTCTGTAGTAATACCAACACACACAACTAGACACACTCTGTAGTAATACCAACACACACAACTAGACACACTCTGTAGTAATACCAACACACACAACTAGACACACTCTGTAGTAATACCAACACACACAACTAGACACACTCTCTGTAGTAATACCAACACACACAACTAGACACACTCTGTAGTAATACCAACACACACAACTAGACACACTCTGTAGTAATACCAACACACACAACTGGACACACTCTGTAGTAATACCAACCACACAACTGGACACACTCTGTAGTAATACCAACACACACAACTAGACACACTCTGTAGTAATACCAACACACACAACTGGACACACTCTGTAGTAATACCAACACACACAACTAGACACACTCTGTAGTAATACCAACACACACAACTAGACACACTCTGTAGTAATACCAACACACACAACTGGACACACTCTGTAGTAATACCAACACACACAACTGGACACACTCTGTAGTAATACCAACACACACAACTAGACACACTCTGTAGTAATACCAACACACACAACTAGACACACTCTGTAGTAATACCAACACACACAACTGGACACACTCTGTAGTAATACCAACACACACAACTGGACACACTCTGTAGTAATACCAACACACACAACTAGACACACTCTGTAGTAATACCAACACACACAACTGGACACACTCTCTGTAGTAATACCAACACACACAACTAGACACACTCTGTAGTAATACCAACACACACAACTAGACACACTCTGTAGTAATACCAACACACACAACTGGACACACTCTGTAGTAATACCAACACACACAACTAGACACACTCTGTAGTAATACCAACACACACAACTAGACACACTCTGTAGTAATACCAACACACACAACTAGACACACTCTGTAGTAATACCAACACACACAACTAGACACACTCTGTAGTAATACCAACACACACAACTGGACACACTCTGTAGTAATACCAACACACACAACTGGACACACTCTGTAGTAATACCAACACACACAACTGGACACACTCTGTAGTAATACCAACACACACAACTGGACACACTCTGTAGTAATACCAACACACACAACTAGACACACTCTGTAGTAATACCAACACACACAACTAGACACACTCTGTAGTAATACCAACACACACAACTGGACACACTCTGTAGTAATACCAACACACACAACTGGACACACTCTGTAGTAATACCAACACACACAACTGGACACACTCTGTAGTAATACCAACACACACAACTGGACACACTCTGTAGTAATACCAACACACACAACTGGACACACTCTGTAGTAATACCAACACACACAACTGGACACACTCTGTAGTAATACCAACACACACAACTAGACACACTCTGTAGTAATACCAACACACACAACTAGACACACTCTCTGTAGTAATACCAACACACACAACTGGACACACTCTGTAGTAATACCAACACACACAACTAGACACACTCTGTAGTAATACCAACACACACAACTGGACACACTCTGTAGTAATACCAACACACACAACTGGACACACTCTGTAGTAATACCAACACACACAACTAGACACACTCTGTAGTAATACCAACACACACAACTAGACACACTCTGTAGTAATACCAACACACACAACTGGACACACTCTGTAGTAATACCAACACACACAACTGGACACACTCTGTAGTAATACCAACACACACAACTGGACACACTCTGTAGTAATACCAACACACACAACTGGACACACTCTGTAGTAATACCAACACACACAACTAGACACACTCTGTAGTAATACCAACACACACAACTAGACACACTCTGTAGTAATACCAACACACACAACTAGACACACCTCTGTAGTAATACCAACACACACAACTGGACACACTCTGTAGTAATACCAACACACACAACTGGACACACTCTGTAGTAATACCAACACACACAACTAGACACACTCTGTAGTAATACCAACACACACAACTGGACACACTCTCTGTAGTAATACCAACACACACAACTGGACACACTCTGTAGTAATACCAACACACACAACTGGACACACTCTGTAGTAATACCAACACACACAACTGGACACACTCTGTAGTAATACCAACACACACAACTAGACACACTCTGTAGTAATACCAACACACACAACTAGACACACTCTGTAGTAATACCAACACACACAACTGGACACACTCTGTAGTAATACCAACACACACAACTGGACACACTCTGTAGTAATACCAACACACACAACTGGACACACTCTGTAGTAATACCAACACACACAACTAGACACACTCTGTAGTAATACCAACACACACAACTAGACACACTCTGTAGTAATACCAACACACACAACTGGACACACTCTGTAGTAATACCAACACACACAACTGGACACACTCTGTAGTAATACCAACACACACAACTAGACACACTCTGTAGTAATACCAACACACACAACTAGACACACTCTGTAGTAATACCAACACACACAACTGGACACACTCTGTAGTAATACCAACACACACAACTAGACACACTCTGTAGTAATACCAACACACACAACTGGACACACTCTGTAGTAATACCAACACACACAACTGGACACACTCTGTAGTAATACCAACACACACAACTAGACACACTCTGTAGTAATACCAACACACACAACTAGACACACTCTGTAGTAATACCAACACACACAACTGGACACACTCTGTAGTAATACCAACACACACAACTGGACACACTCTGTAGTAATACCAACACACACAACTGGACACACTCTGTAGTAATACCAACACACACAACTGGACACACTCTGTAGTAATACCAACACACACAACTGGACACACTCTGTAGTAATACCAACACACACAACTAGACACACTCTGTAGTAATACCAACACACACAACTGGACATACTCTGTAGTAATACCAACACACACAACTGGACACACTCTGTAGTAATACCAACACACACAACTGGACACACTCTGTAGTAATACCAACACACACAACTAGACGCACTCTGTAGTAATACCAACACACACAACTGGACACACTCTGTAGTAATACCAACACACACAACTGGACACACTCTGTAGTAATACCAACACACACAACTGGACACACTCTGTAGTAATACCAACACACACAACTGGACACACTCTGTAGTAATACCAACACACACAACTGGACACACTCTGTAGTAATACCAACACACACAACTGGACACACTCTGTAGTAATACCAACACACACAACTAGACACACTCTGTAGTAATACCAACACACACAACTGGACACACTCTGTAGTAATACCAACACACACAACTGGACACACTCTGTAGTAATACCAACACACACAACTGGACACACTCTGTAGTAATACCAACACACACAACTGGTCACACTCTGTAGTAATACCAACACACACAACTAGACACACTCTGTAGTAATACCAACACACACAACTGGACACACTCTGTAGTAATACCAACACACACAACTGGACACACTCTGTAGTAATACCAACACACACAACTAGACACACTCTGTAGTAATACCAACACACACAACTAGACACACTCTGTAGTAATACCAACACACACAACTGGACACACTCTGTAGTAATACCAACACACACAACTAGACACACTCTGTAGTAATACCAACACACACAACTAGACACACTCTGTAGTAATACCAACACACACAACTGGACACACTCTGTAGTAATACCAACACACACAACTGGACACACTCTGTAGTAATACCAACACACACAACTGGACACACTCTGTAGTAATACCAACACACACAACTAGACACACTCTGTAGTAATACCAACACACACAACTGGACACACTCTGTAGTAATACCAACACACACAACTAGACACACTCTCTGCAGTAATACCAACACACACAACTAGACACTCTGTAGTAATACCAACACACACAACTAGACACACTCTGTAGTAATACCAACACACACAACTGGACACACTCTGTAGTAATACCAACACACACAACTAGACACTCTCTGTAGTAATACCAACACACACAACTAGACACTCTGTAGTAATACCAACACACACAACTAGACACACTCTGTAGTAATACCAACACACACAACTGGACACACTCCGTAGTAATACCAACACACACAACTGGACACACTCTGTATTAATACCAACACACACAACTGGACACACTCTGTAGTAATACCAACACACACAACTGGACACACTCTGTAGTAATACCAACACACACAACTAGACACACTCTGTAGTAATACCAACACACACAACTGGACACACTCTGTAGTAATACCAACACACACAACTAGACACTCTCTGTAGTAATACCAACACACACAACTAGACACACTCTGTAGTAATACCAACACACACAACTGGACACACTCTGTAGTAATACCAACACACACAACTGGACACACACTCTGTAGTAATACCAACACACACAACTGGACACACTCTGCAGTAATACCAACACACACAACTAGACACACTCTGTAGTAATACCAACACACACTCCTGGACACACTCTGCAGTAATACCAACACACACAACTAGACACACTCTGTAGTAATACCAACACACACAACTAGACACACTCTGTAGTAATACCAACACACACTCCTGGACACACTCTGCAGTAATACCAACACACACAACTAGACACACTCTGTAGTAATACCAACACACACAACTAGACACACTCTGTAGTAATACCAACACACACAACTAGACACACTCTGTAGTAATACCAACACACACAACTAGACACACTCTGTAGTAATACCAACACACACAACTAGACACACTCTGTAGTAATACCAACACACACAACTAGACACACTCTGTAGTAATACCAACACACACAACTAGACACACTCTGTAGTAATACCAACACACACTCCTGGACACACTCTGCAGTAATACCAACACACACAACTAGACACACTCTGTAGTAATACCAACACACACAACTAGACACACTCTGTAGTAATACCAACACACACAACTAGACACACTCTGTAGTAATACCAACACACACAACTGGACACACACTCTGTAGTAATACCAACACACACTCCTGGACACACTCTGCAGTAATACCAACACACACAACTAGACACACTCTGTAGTAATACCAACACACACTCCTGGACACACTCTGCAGTAATACCAACACACACTCTGCACCAGGTCTGCAGAAATCATAACTCTAATGTGTCTCAGAGGCTGGGAGAAACTCATGACTACATGGGATAAAAGAAAAGGAGTGTTTGATGCTCTCAGTGACTTCTTTGAATATGTATACCCTAAAAGGTTTCCAACATTTCCAAACGTCAAATTATATTTTGTAGAAGGTTGATAGACATACCTGAATATTCTGAATAACTGGTCTTCTTCTCACTACAAACTTCCACAATACGTTTTAGTCTTCACTATTCCAACCTGAACGGATCTGAACTTGGTGCTAGAACTTCTGCCAATCATGTGTCATTTCCAATAACTATACTTATGATTGAGTACCTAGTCCTCCCCTTTTTGGTTCTTGGACAGATTCTAAGAGACTGACGCTCTTGTGTGGATGTTCGTCATGGCAGGGCCAAACACTTTCAGAAATGATTATCTTTCAAGTATGTGTCTGACAATATCAGTAAAATCTACCTTGCATCACATTGACATCCTCTGGATAGCTGAAGACGGGATAAAGAGAGGGTAGCTCGCTTTCAAGAGTGCTCTGCGGATGATGGAGGAGGGGAGGGAAGAGGTGCAAAACCGGGCTATCAGACCGTTCATCTCCTAATAACTCAATATTATTTCTTATAAGTGTGGGCCTTATGAGTAAAGACAGAGATAATTGCGATCCGTGTCTAATCTTTCAGACGGGGAGGATTCTCTTGATGAGGCTATTTTGTGAGGCTGATCAATGACCCAGTAAGACTGTGCTCAGGCTCTCAACGGCATCCTCCCGTAGCTGGCTCTTTGAACACGGTTCTAAACCCTCATAAAAGACACCCAGATCCCTTTTCATCTTTACCTTGCAGCAGGCAGGTTCACCCTTCCAGTAGCATCATCAGTAGCAGCCCTTTAGAGGAGTTGCGTCTCTCTCCTCCTCTCTCGTTCTCTATCTGTCTCTCGCTCTTCTTTCTTTCTCTTCTCTCTCTTTCTGTCACAAAGACTTACACTCAACTGTCAGGATGTGATGGAGCTGAATATGCACAGAAGAGCAGAGTCAACAATTCTAACAATCTTTCCAGCGTAGAGAAATGTCAGAATACATCACATGAGGCATCTTGTCAGTAGAGACCAAATCAATGTTTTTTTTCAACTCTTTGGTATAAAAGGAAGGTGTGTGGGTGCACTTTTCAAATCCCTGAATTGAAAGAAACTTCTTTCAATGGGATTATGTATAATTCAGAAATAAACATTGGCATTTTATTGACATTACATTTACATTTTAGTCATTTAGCAGACGCTCTTATCCAGAGCGACTTATAGTAGTGAATGCATACATTTCATACATTTTTTCTTTGTACTGGTCCCCCGTGGGAATCGAACCCACAATCCTGGTGTTGCAAACACCATGCTCTACCAACTGAGCCACACGGGACATGCAGCTACATGATAATTGATTGAAGTGACATCTTATATTTTATTGTTTTGCTGTACGGTGTGTTTAATGTTCAAGTTGTATTGGTGTTTTGTGTGTTATTGGGCATGGTGGGAGTGGCCCCAGCCAGCCCCTGTCCCTGTGTTGTGGTATTTGAGACCAGTCTGGAGACCACATGTTGGGTGTCTCAGTCTTGTCCCAGTGTCGGAAATGTTTTTATTCGGTCTTGACTTTGTCTCGGACAATGAGGACTTGTAATTTCTGGCCGACACCAATCAGCTTCCATTCAGTCAGCCCATAAAACCACTTTGCCAGGCCAAATATATACACTCCTTTCATTACACATAAAAATGTTATCACCTATTGAAACCTGGGCTTACTACTTTACTCGTAACATTACTGTCCTTTACTTTTGTTGAAACATATCCTCAAACTTTGTCACGCTCGTCAGAATGTCCTTGATTTGCTGGTAGGGAGGAGTGGGGGACATTGTCTGAAAGTTGCACTCTCACTATTAGTAAGGGAAGACTTGGCGAAGATATAATACTGTATGTTTTGTCTTTGTATCTATTATAGACCTGTTTGGGTAAGTGATCCTTAGTGGAGTGTCTCTCTGTTTTCCTCAGCAGCATATTGTCACCATTCTGAATGTCTACACCATCCATATGTTGTTCTGAAATATCAACACAGAAATACTGGACAATTATGGTTGCGATTTGACACAATTACAACAATGGTCTTGAATTGGAATCACATTTTTCTGGTCGCCCCCCTCCAAAGTCTTGGTTTTGAATCGGTCTCGCTTTAGGTGGTCTCAAACACAACACTGCCTTTGGATTTGCCAGTGCTGCTCCTAATGTGACTAATATCCTGTTCTACTCTTCCTCTCTGTCTTCCTCTTCTTCTTCTCCCTGTATCTACTTCTCAGTAGTACCACTGCACCCTAACATCCCCATCGTGCCTCCTCCTCCTCCTCCTCCACTTCCTCCTCCTCTTCCTCCTGTCTCTCAGGCACCTCCCCCTCCTCCTCCTCTAAGCAACGGATTTCACTTCTCGTTTGTCTAATCAGAGAAAACAAAGTAAGGACTAACAGCATGCTAATGGCATTGAGGCTTCACTAATTCTCCCTAACATGGGTGCTGCTTCACACCTCTCTGTCTGCATGATCACCGCACTGTTGTAATTCTGAAGGTAGTAGATCACCCCTCTCATTATCGTCAGCATACCTACACATCTGCAGGCAGCCAGCTAATCTCAATGTGCTAATTGTCTGTAAATTGTTTTTGTAACTTTATCTAAAATGTGTGTTGGGCAGGGTAAGGGGGCAAAACAAATGCCACTAGCTACGTGAGCATTGTGTGCAATTAACAAAGAAGTGAGACACCTTTTGCTTCAGCACCTTGACAGTGGAACAAGTGTTCACAGCTGCATTCCACAACACCAATTATCCCACCATCTGTAGACTGCTAACAGTATTCACCAAAACATGTAGAAAAGGGAGAAAAATAAAAGTGACACTATTTTGAATGTGCAAACACATTGGGACTGATCATGATACTGTGTAAGTGTGTCCAGTTAACTGGCCCTCTCAGGCTCTCTACTGTACTGGCTCAATCATGCACCATCCGTTGGCTATCCTTGACTACTAACCCTATCCCCTTCCTTATCCATGGCACTCTGCAATATGTGTGGGACTGTGCGCATGTCTTTGTGTATATTTGGTGTTTTCCACCTTGTTGGTGTCTGTCACCAACCCTGTCCTGTTTCCTTCCTCATCCATGTGTGCTGCTCAGCTGAAAGGGTCAGGGTCAGAGGTTATGATGTGTGGACATTTGGAAATGCCCAAATGACACCTTATTCCCTATATAGTGCACTACTTTTGACCAGGACCCATAGGGCCCATGTAGGATGCTATTTGGGACGCAGAAAATGTGTTTGCAGATGGTTCAGTATGCACAGCCAAGCCTAAAATCTGCACTTACATACATATATATTTGGAAAGGAAATTGTTAGACAGTAAACGACAGCTATGTTTGTTTCCAAAGGATACCTAAAGATACAGCTCCTATATGTGTTCTAAAAGAAACAAGCTGTGTCCACTGAATCAGTCTCACACACAGTAGGATGTTGTTGTATGACTTTGTTGTTTCCACCGCTTGGTTTAACAGTACACTGTAGCATTTCATTCAGTTGCTTCAAGTTTGTTGTGATGTGAGTTGAGTTTATGAGGGAAATAAATGACTCAAAATTCTTCCACTATGTGACATGCTGTACAGAAAGACAGAGAGCAGAGAATGTTTACCAGTTCACCATGTAGTAAGGTACAATGATCCATTAATTCCATATGTGGTGTATGGTGGCTTGGGTATTTTGGGTTTTGTCTTTCTTGCTTTCAAAAAAGGTGTTTTTCTCATGGTTTCCTATGAGACTAATATTCCCTTTTAAAGATCTGGTGTGTTGTATGATGCACTTTATGTTGTGGTGAGTTCTGCTGCATCATCTACATTATGGCTGGGATGTGTTTAGGTTAATAACCTTTACCCATGTACAGTACTGTACTTTGGTATTCAGTAAGACCATGGTATTTGATTAAAATATATATATATTTCTATTTTACTAGCCTAAAATCCTGCTAATACGGTTTGATTGAATCCCAGCTAAGAATGTATTCTTCATTTCCTCCCATTCTTCCATTCTGCTTGGTGTTCTAGGATTTCTCATATTCTTCCTAAACTAACTTTATGTGTTTTGTTGATTTTCCCTCAGCCAAAGCACTTTCTAGACACTGAGGTGCTGTTCCATGATGACAATACAACCTGGATTCTTGAAGAAAGAAAGACCTTGTTTGGTTGTGACAGTTACACTGTTATACAGTAGATGGGCGTTAGTGAACATTTAACCTGCCCTCAGTAGCAGGCAGCAGGACTTACTCGCTGATGCATTTTTAGTAGCTAAAATTAAGTAACTATTTTCTTAAGAAAATGTATGTCTGCCGTGGAAGCTGCTGTGCATATTAACTTTGGAAGTGTCTAACAGATGTTAATCCCATAATAGAAAATGTTTTATACATGTTATTGCACTTTTAGCATTATACTGTATCATAGTAAAGAACTGAAAGAGATATTTTCAAGGTGAGAATGTTTTGTCTTGCAGTGTGATCTGAATTTGGAGGGAACTTGTATTTTTTCAAAAAAGTTAATGAGAGTATTCACCAACTGGAAGGTCGATATGAACATGTGTCATGTTGATTGTATTTTTGTCAAAACTCAGATGATATTCTTACACCAAATCACTTGAAATGTAATGTGTGTTTGTATCTAGCACTGCCAGTCTCTTATTGGCTTGCCAAATTGATTTTATTTTTGCTTACAACATTGGGAGGAGAATAACATTGAACATAATATTTTCTGGATGGCTTGGGCAGGTTGCACAATGATAATTATTAAAAATGTAAATATTAAAGATATTAACAATGCTTTTTGCCTCATCAAATGTTTTGTCTTCAGACAACAGACTCATGCAGTAGTCATAATAACCGGTTTAAAATGATAACGGTATACTGAGGTATTCAGAGAATGTGAACCCCCAAAACTCTTAGGTCTTATAGCCTATTGTACAGTATTGAATTTAAATCATATGTTATTGTGTCAGTTTAATAATTGTACTACTTTGTGGATGACAGTTGAATAATATGGTTGACTGTGTTGGAATCTTCAAAACCCTTTATCTTGTGCCAGTTCTGATAACCTTCTCTTCATGCTGACCAAAAAGTACAAAATGTAGTTTCATCACAGCTCCAATGATTCTCTTTGAACATTCCTATTGATTGCTTTGACCTGTTACATTTCATTCTATTATCTGAGAAGGGAATACAACTTTACAGGCTTAAACCAAATGAGGTAAACTTTCAATACAAAAACCTTGAAATGTTTCTTTAGTTCAAAGCTTCTCTTTCTAAAAGGGCATTTTTTATTCTGTCTACATTCTCAACTGGGAAGGTGGGTAGTAATAACATTGGTGTATCTGAAGCATAGAATTTATATATTTAAATCAAAGATCTTTTACTTTGTAAAAGAATCCTCTTGAGACGAACATGGCATTGAACTTATGAATCAAAGCTGATGGAATTATGAATCTAAGCTTTTTGCAAGTTACTTTTTCACATGTTCTGTAAATGGAAGGTCAGCTATATAAAAGTCATGACTAGAACCAATTGCAATTGTTCTGTCAGTCCTATACATAATTCTACAGTTCTAACATATTTGTATAGCATGTTCTGCTATCTTGCTTATAGGCTAGGCTTCTTTGTCTGATGGACCAGTAAACTGCTCTCACCTCCCTTGTGAGATCTTTATCTTTAATTGGAGAGTAACTACATACCCTTGTCTGCATCGTGGTACTCTTTGAAAACACCTGTGAGAGGGGATGCACCTCCCAGAGCTCCACAGTGGGAGCTGCCACATCTCCTCTCTCTCCATGCCATCTCGAGGAGTGGGAGTGTGGGCCCCAGAGTGCCTGCTCGCCCTGGTGGGTATAAGACCCATCACATCCGCTATTCTGCTTATTTTGCAATAAATGGGCTGTTTTTTTCCTCCTGCAGAAATTCAACCAAGACCATCCACTGAGGATTGTGGCATTTCCATTTATTGACGTTTGGCTGCTGGTTCATATACATTTGTTATGCTATGCTCTGGACTTCAAAGAGAATGAAATAGAGCATATTATGCTAATTCTGTCTTGTTCTGTTCAACGTAATCAAGGCCTCACACATTAATCCTTTACAAAATGTTCCTCACTGACTCTAGGAAGAGGTTTTGAAACGTACATGAATAGAAAAATGAATTCCTGACTTTCCTAGATGACTCCAAAAACCTGTAGCTGAGCAATTGGGGGGGAGACAACCTTTAGTCATTTTGAAACTATAAATGATTTGAGAACTTGATATGAAATCCAGAGTAAACAACTGTGAAAAACAGTGAAGGTTTTTCTTCCCACATGATTGTAACAGGGTGGAACTGTTTGTTGGTAACATGCCCCATGTTAACCTTTGCCAGTCCCAGGTATAGCTCATTTCAATAAAGGGCATGGCCCTGGGTATTTAAGCTTAAATATTTGTCATTCACAATATTCCATGACCACTAGTAGGCTGGCGTGTGCAGGGAGGATGGTCTAGTAGTGAAAGCCCAGTCAGTGTCTTTATTAGATACCATAAAAATCCTGACTGGACTCTGACTGGACTCTGATTGTATATGAGCTGAACCAAAGGATCCAACACAAAAGGTACTTTGATTCTAAAATTGTATTTTATGCTCTTTTATCATCTCAAGATCAATATACATGCTTTAATGAGGGATGGGCTGGTGTTCAATTATTGAACAGTGAAAAATGATTGAATATTCTCTCCCAACAGACTGTACATGCCTACATTCTATGAAAATAATAAAATAGACCAGTAACTTTTTAAGACTGATATTTATTAGTATGTACGTTGTCTCATTCTCGCTCAGTTTATTGCAATACAACTTATTCAATGGGTAAAACAATGTACTTGTACTTCAGCACAGCCTTTCATGGTAGACATATACACTTTCTTCAGAAAGTATAAATACCCCTAGACTTTTTCCACATTTTGTTGTGTTACAGCCTGAATTTAAAATGGATTACATTGAGATTTGTTGTCACTGGCCTATAAACAATACCCCATAATGTCAAAGTGGAATTATGTTTTTAGACAAAAATGAAAATCTGATATGTCTCGAGTCAATAAGTATTCAACCCCTTTGTTATGGCAAGCCTAAATCATTTCAGGAGTAAAAATGTGCTTAACAAGTCAACTAATAAGTTGCATGGACTCACTCTGTGTGCCATAATAGTGTTTAACATGATTGTTGAATGACTACTTCATCTCTGTACCCCACACATACAATTATCTGTAAGGTCCCTCAGTCGAGCAGTGAATTTCAAACACAGATTCAACCACAAAGACCAGGGAGGTCTTCCAATGCCTCGCAAAAGAAGGGCACCTATTTGTAGATGGGAGAGAGAGAAAAATGACATTGATTATCCCTTTGAGGATGGTGAAGTTATGAATTACATTTTGGATAGTGTTTCAGTACACACAGTTACTTCAAAGATACAGAATGGCGCTAAGCACAGGCAAAATCCTAGTGGAAAACCTGATTCAGTCTGCTTTCCACCAGACACTGGGAGATGGATTCACCTTCCTGCAGGATAATAATCTAAAACACAACGACAAATCTACACTGGAGTTTCTTACCAAGAAGACAGTGAATGTTCCTGAGTTGCCGAGTTACAGTTTTGACTGAAATCTACTTGAAAATCTATGGCAAGAACTGAAAATGTTTTTCACGCAATCATCAACCACCAATTTGTCAGAGCTTGAAGAATTTGAAAAGAATAATGGGTAAATGTTGCACAGTCTATGTGTGGAAAGCTCTTAGAGACTTACCCAGAAAGAGTGCTTCTACAAAGTATTAACTCAGGGGTGTGAACACTTATGTAAATGAGATATATATGTATTTCATTTTCAATAAATGTGCAAACATTTATTTAAAAAAAATGCACATTGTCATTATGGGGTATGGTGTGTAGATGGGTGAGATTTAAATGTTTTTTAATCCATTTTGAATTCAGGCTGTAACCAAACAAAATGTGAAATAAGTCAAGGGGTACGAATACTTTCTGAAGGCGCTGTAAATACTGTATATGATAGCAGGTTTATGTAAACACAGTTGTTCTACCCTATAAATGATTGATTATGAATGTTTAAAAAATGCTGTGTTAAAGAAAACAATGAAATGCTCTCATGTTTCTTAAACGGCTTGCATTTACAATACCTACAATGAATTGGGCTTTTTGTGTACATGAATGAAGCAGATGCCCTTGGGCTTCCTCTTTGATCCAGCAGCAGCTCAAACTTTGTCTGCCTCTTAGCAACACATTTCACTTCAAATTAAGGCACAACTCTGTCTGCAAGCACAAAAGAAAAAACCTGCACCGTGCTGAAATGTATTGCAGTGTTGGTTATTGGTACAAATGAACGTTAGATGAGTAGTTTTAATAAGGCTCACTTTCACTCTCTCACTTTGGGTTGTATAGAGGATGTGTTGGGCAGATGTGTGCCATCTTCAGGCCCTTTTAATCCTCTACGAAGCAAGCATTATGAAGATGATGATGATGATGACGAGAACACACCCTCACCATAAAGACTGAACATTTCCCAATGGTTTAATAATTGAATGTTTTAAGGTTTTGGTTACTGCTTGTGTGTAAAGGGCTCTGTTTTCCAACGTTTCATATCATGCCATAGTAGATCTTATTCCACCATTTCATCTGCAGCAGTTAATTGTTCAGTCATCGAGTGTTTGTGTGTTTGTTCAGGTATTGTAAGCCTTTGACTTTTAGTGAACCTTTTTATGTGAGGGGCAACAACCTACATTTTCACTCTGCTGATCAATGACGGAAGACACTGCTAACATGGTAAGAATCTCACACATTTTTCAACCCTCTTCAAGCCCCACCCCTGAGCTAGCAATATGCATTAGTGGAGTTTGTGCAGATAGTAATGAATTGGTAATTAAGTAGTTCAATACAGAAATATGACGTCCTTATCATTATGTAATTAGACAAAGCATGTAAATTCCCTTATTTAAAAATGATGAATTAGTCGTTCCCTGTTAACCTAAAAGAAAACATTAGATCCTGACTAAACTTTGAGGAAATTTGGAGTTACAAGTAAGAGATTTGGGTCAGCTAATGAGAACAGTGTCCCACTTTACAGGTCCAATTGAGAGAAGGAGGATTTGCATGTATGCAAATTTTGTTTGAGTTAATTACATAACTTGGCATTCATAAATAATGAAGTGTGGTGGATTTCGGCCTTTATGGCTGGTTCATGTCCAGATTGTGGAGCGTTCATTGAGTGTGTCAGTTTGTGAAAGCAATAGAGCACCCACCCAACCTCCATCAATAATGCCAGTTTACAGACTGGTCATCATACATGCTGCTCTGGAAATATGGTAAGTGATTTAACCTTTCTGACCTTTCTCTTTTGGCATCTGGAGTCAAATAAATTAGCAGTACCCTATTTAGTATGTGCCAAGTCAAATAACATTGATACATGTATCAATTTATCTTATTTTTGCTACATAGCTATGGTATGGTATTACCTTAAGAGCTAACTGTATGTAGGCCTATGAAACATTATTGAACATTATAAACCAAGTAGTTTCGGTCCTGGATTCTGATTGTCTGAAAGAGCATTTCAGCCGTGTGTATACAGTATCAGACAATATACCACGGATATGAGGCAAAAATACTTGTTTACTGTTCTATTTGTGTTGGAAACCAGTTTATAATAGCAATAAGGCATCTCGGGGGTTTGTGGTATATGGCCAATATACCACACCCCCTCGGGCCTTATTGCTTAATTATCAACCTTGAGAATACATTTGAACCATGGAAAGTAACTGTGCCTGTTAGCACTGTATATAAAGGAAGGCTTGTGAACACTCAACTTATGCAGGAAAGTGTTTACCTAAATGAATCATTATTGGAAAATAACCCCTATTTACACATTCCAGGTGAGTGCATTTAACTCTTTTTAACACTGTTGAAGTTTCCTACATTTTTTAAAATATATTTTTTACAAACATTCTGCTGGCAAGTTGTAGCAATGTTTTTTTGATTTTTGTGTATTTTATAGAATCATTTATTTGACAATCATTTTAGAATTATGTGAAGACTAACACAGTTGAGTGCAGTCAGTAGCCAGGATGTCAAATACTACATACCTTAAACTTGCAATTAACTTTGACCAAGAATTACAAGGAATACTTTGGCACACTTTTAAACGAATGTCCTCAGTCATGTTTACCATTGTCAACTTCAACCTGTTAGGGTTTTATCTCAATAAAGGAATGGCTAACTTTATGACAGCTCGCAAAGGATCAACACCTCAACTTGAAAAGGGCCTATGTTCAGTGCAGAGCATTATAGTCAAATATGTTGCACACATGTCCCTCCCATGAAGCTATTATCTATAATTAAAATGTTTCTAAAGTCTTGCCACCAACACAAAATGTCATAATGAATTCGTTTTCCGACCACCAACAGTTAATTCATCCCTTCTTGTTTCCTGCCACATAATATGTTGCAGTTTGTTATGGTATGTTCTTTATGGCTCCTCTGCAATGTACACCATCCTTTGCTTTGTCATTTTATTGAGCTCACATATTTTTGAAGGTAGTGAGGCGGTGTTTATTGTTCAAAAGGTTACAGTTTAGACCTTATGATCTTGGTTTCCTTTTCGTATATTGCTTTACTACAAAGGGACATGCCATTTTAACTCTGACAGTATGTGCAAATCATATCCATTGTCTGTGCACATTTCTTTGAATCAATTATTCTATCACTAATCTGAATTGAAACCCTTTTTTCTCAACTTCCGTTGCAGTGTCACTTGTTTCCTGGATGATATCATGTGCAGGAGGCTTCCACGCCTTTTCAGGAGCCTCTGTAATCATGTATGATTTCAAATGAAACTGCCATGAAGCTAAACTCCGACATGAAGCTAAACTCCGACATGAAGCTAAACTCTGCCATGAAGCTAAACTCCGCCATGAAGCTAAACTCCGACATGCAGCTAAACTCCGACATGAAGCTAAACTCCGACATGAAGCTAAACTCCGACATGAAGCTAAACTCCGACATGAAGCTAAACTCTGCCATGAAGCTAAACTCCGACATGCAGCTAAACTCCGACATGCAGCTAAACTCCGACATGAAGCTAAACTCCGACATGAAGCTAAACTCAGCCATGAAGCTAAACTCCGACATGCAGCTAAACTCCGACATGAAGCTAAACTCCGACATGAAGCTAAACTCCGCCATGAAGCTAAACTCCGACATGAAGCTAAACTCCGCCATGAAGCTAAACTCCGCCATGAAGCTAAACTCTGCCATGAAGCTAAACTCCGCCATGAAGCTAAACTCCGCCATGAAGCTAAACTCCGCCATGAAGCTAAACTCCGCCATGAAGCTAAACTCCGACATGAAGCTAAACTCCGCCATGAAGCTAAACTCCGACATGAAGCTAAACTCCGACATGAAGCTAAACTCCGACATGAAGCTAAACTCAGCCATGAAGCTAAACTCCGACATTAAGCTAAACTCCGACATGCAGCTAAACTCAGCCATGCAGCTAAACTCAGCCATGAAGCTAAACTCCGCCATGAAGCTAAACTCCGACATGCAGCTAAACTCCGACATGAAGCTAAACTCCGACATGAAGCTAAACTCCGACATGAAGCTAAACTCAGCCATGAAGCTAAACTCCGACATGAAGCTAAACTCCGACATGAAGCTAAACTCCGACATGAAGCTAAACTCCGACATGAAGCTAAACTCCGCCATGAAGCTAAACTCTGCCATGAAGCTAAACTACGACATGAAGCTAAACTCCGACATGAAGCTAAACTCCGACATGAAGCTAAACTCCGACAACTCCGACATGAAGCTAAACTCCGACATGAAGCTAAACTCCGACATGAAGCTAAACTCCGACATGAAGCTAAACTCCGACATGAAGCTGAACTCCGACATGAAGCTGCCGTATATGTAACGTGTTGTTGAATGGCTCTGGTGCTAACCCAACAAATCACATGGCAACCCCCTCATATCCTCTGACAGAATTGTGTTCTCTAATTAACCATGCAGAACAGGAGAAGAACACGTGTTAATTTAATGTAACAAAAATGTTGATTTTCATGCACTCTCCTTTTCAAATATTAATAGGCTAGACTTGCATTTCAAGATGCATCAAGTAGCTCAGGATATGCAAATGTGATGTATGCTGCTGCCTTACCCCAACCAGTTGGACTGACACAATCTCTCTCTTTATGCAGGCAATTGCCTGGTTATGAGCACCGGAACACCAAGAGCCAATAATCTGCACTTCCTTCAGTTGACCACACACACAAAAAATGATGTATCAATGTAATCAACAGTTAATCAATTATAAATTAATTGACGTATTCAAGAGTTGTAAATTATCAAATTAGTTGCATCTTATTATTGTAGTTATCTCCATAGCCATATCTGGCCACATTTAGAACACTAATTAGCACAGTGAACCAGAAAACATGTTAAGCCACATTCAATGAGACCAGACGAGGTCATGGTGTAAGTTTTCATCATGTTACAGTAAGATATCTTGAAGCTTTTTAAGCTGACAAATTGTAACTATTATTTATTTGGTCTATTGAATTGCGTTGTTTTAGTCGCTTGGAGTTTAATTCAAAACGGCATCAACTAATTTGTCTACCTCAAACCATGTCTTGCCTCTCTCTGTGTTACAAATTAACCCTATTTACATGAGCGAGAGGCGCAAGAGGAAACTCCCAAAGTCACCGAAAGGTGGCGTATGAGTCACGTCTAACAAGTACGCTTAACTGCTCTTTGAAAGGCACTGGCTTACCTTTCTACTGTTAAATAAATAAAACACGAAAATATAAAAGGTTACATGAAATATATGTCAGTAAGAACTTTAGTTAATTAATTAATCATTAAAACACATTGCTCTCAGCAATATGCATCGCACACATCAATTTTTCATAATCAAAAATACAATAGGCCTCTTGATTTCATCACAGTGTAGGCCTATGTACAATATGACTACGAATAGTTACACAGCTAAGATAAGATGTTTTAATTGTCTTTAACATTAACCACACTGAAATTCTAACTAATTGAAATAACACATTTGAGTCTTGTACCTCTGAGAGAAATCCAAAATGTGCCAACATCCTTTTTTTTTTCAAATTTGAGGAACTCTTGCCTGCATCGTCATTAAAGAGCAATGCGTTTCTTCGTTCTCATTTAAGATCCAGTAGAAAATCCACGCAAAGTCTCCTTGGACCATTTTATAATAAAACAAGTGTTCTCCATCATTACTATGACTTACACTCCTTTGTTTCTGTAGAACTTATCAATATTAAAAATATATGAAATGAAACAATACCTGAGTATTATGCTCCAGGTGTTTTGGGGAGCTTGGTGAGCATTCGTTTTTTCCTTAGCGAAGATGAACTGGTTTGACTTATACATTTATATTTCAGAACAAAAGGAGAAAACGCACTTATTGTGAGGAAAGGTTTGCAGTGCGTTTGGTTTGCTGTCTTGAACGTAATGCTCCAAATTAATAATAAAAAGATGTGACGTGTGGATATGAGTTTCTCTTGAACAAAAGGAATGTGAAAATGTGAAAATGAAAGACAGAAGAGCCAGAGCAGATGCGATGAGATATGTGAAGGGGCTGTATTCTCTCTCTCTCTCTCTCTCTCTCTCTCTCTCTCCTCTCTCTCTCTCTCTCTCTCTAGTTCCCACGTCTTCTCCTCCCCTCTTTTTATCCCTATGTGACTCTTCAGTTAACAAACAGTATTTCCTACTGCTTCCGTCCCTGTCATTGTAAGTACAACACTGTCTTATTTACCTATTGAATGAATGAAACCATTGTCCTGCTATTCTTGAAGGCGAGTGTTAAAGGTTTTGTCGTACATTCTTTTGTCCACCTATGCTGTATATTACAAACTTTTTCCTTTACATTTTTAATAAGCTATCGCATTGTTCCTTATGTCATATTGTTGTTGAAGGGATTCATTTTAACTGATGATGGTGCGTGATAGTGATTGTTGAATCTGTTGAGTGTAGATGAAGACAGCGCGTAACTCAAGTGTCTCTCAGTGCGCTGCAAGCTTACCTCTTACCTGTAGCCTATATATCGCCCCGCGGTGGACCGTTACTTTTCTTCACTTTAGCCTACCTACCTTTACAGCTGACAAAGGTGTTAAACTATTATTCCTCAGAACAGTTGTCCATCTAATATCGAGCTATATAGCCTACCGTTGAAAAATGTTTGTTCTATATGTCGTTAATTATGTCCGCTAGAGTTTGGTCTATACAGCCCATTGATGAAGGCTATGTATTTGTTTCTTGTCTTTTACGATTTTGAGGATACATAGCAGGCTACTGTAGAACTCTTGAGAAGTGATTTTACTCCTCTAATTTCAATGGAATTGTAGCCTATAATAAATGCCATGCATTCTATTTAAGCCTTTGAAATATTTTATATTGAATGTTCAAGGGGGCGGAAAACATTTTCTTGGTAGGCCTAGTGACCCAAATATTATTTTGATATAAAAAATGGCACTTCATTTTAATTTGACAATGTAGCCTATTATATGTAAAGTAATAAGTAAGTGTTCTGGTGGGCTGCCAATATATTTTTGACATTTATGCTTCTCGATTGAAATACTTTTCTGAAACACGTTGACATAGCACTAGTTGTTTCAATCATTAATACCATGTTTTGTTTGTTTGCATTAACATTGAAGGCTTTGTCAACCAAAACAAAACTTCAAAGTCTATAATCTATTGTGTGTATTGAAAAGACAATAGCACATCGATCTGTAATGTTATGTGTATGCATCATAGGATGATTTCTTATGAATAGGAAACCATGGGATAATCAATGACTTGCAGTAAATTATTGGTTTATTTTATAAAAGGGATATATTGGGTTGTCAATAATTGAGTTATAACTAACACCATAAACCTTGCTGATATTGATATTATTTCATACAGATCAGACGAATAGAAACAGACTGGCTCCCTATTTGAGAGAGATTATCATCTTATATTTGAAATTATAGCAATTTTTTGGGGGGGGGGAATACTTTATTAATTGCCTTATGCTTTCCTGTATTAACTTATACTTAGTCTATATAATGCTTAAATTAACAATATAGGCTATAGGCTACAATGTATCAATGTATTCCTACTACATGGCTGTTATCGCCCATGCCAAATATCGTTTGTCATAAAGTGACACTCGAGTTCTTTACACGTCACTTCAAATCAAAGCTTCAGTGGATCTGTTAGTAAGGCCAGCAGTGTTATATTATAGGTACAGTATAGCTAACCCCTAACCGAGTCGTTTTCTGTCTTCAACTCTGAAGAGCGTTTCTGGCATGTGCTGTTGATAAAATTGTTCCATTCATTTAGAGTAAGGCAAAATACAAAAAAGAATTCCTTAAATAGTCCACTTTACAGGTAAATAGGACAATAACTCTTATTGGAGTTTGTTCAAGTGCAAATTATGTTGTGTCGAATTTCAATTGTGCTGCTGTGTAATAATCGGATAATTTTTGTATTTAATCAAATCAAGAGCAAAATCTCCCTCTGTCTAATCACTCACTAAACTCTCTCTCCCTCTCGCTCTCTCTCTCTCTCTCTCTTTCGCATCTCTTGTCTGGCCTGGGAGGGGGAGTCCTGCCTCTTTGCCTTCCTCAGATCAATGCCCTGGCCACTCACTTTCTGATGTTGCACGACGGGAAATGCTTTGAATACTTGCGACATGGCCGCTCGCATTGATTGCCAAGATTGACAGCTCTGCATCGTCTTTTCTTGTTTCGGAGAGAGAGGGAGATAAAGAGGATAGATAACAACAAAAGCTCCTTGCAGTTTTGACAATTAAACTTCATAGAAAGAACGGGATCCCCTCATATAGCCAGTGGGAACCACAGCAGACTTTAGTTGTCTTTCCTTTTCTCTACAGATAGTAATCGTTATGTTTTAACGTGATATAACGCGAAACACACGACTCGGGATACGATACCGTCAGGACCGGCATCTCTCTTTTCTCGACTGATCTCAAGGTAAAAACGTGCTTAGTTTTAACATGTTGTATCGTGTTTTCATGTAAACTGCGTTATTTAGCCTGTTTTTTTTGTACGTAACCGAGTTCTCCTCATTCGATGTCAATAGGGGTGTTAAAACGGTTTTCTCTCTCGTTTTTCTGTAAGGGGAATATGATAACATTATTATTTATTGCTTCTCAATCGCGAGATTCGTGGTAAACGCAATAACGAAAGCAGAGTACGTGAAAAGACAAGCGCAAGCGTTCTCTGGAAAGGTTTGGATAGCTACTGTAACAATGAGCCCTGTTTTATTTACCTACACACGATACTTTTGTAACTTATAAGTTACATTCAATCGTGCGTCTCGAGGTATTGATATCAACAGCTCTATATTTCACTTGGATGAGCAGTTAGGCTACTGATTTAAGCAACATACAGCTACAGTAGACTGTATGAATTGCGCGCAACCCTTTTTATTTCATTGTTGGTTACGCATCCGCAAAGTCTTGTCGCGAAATTCAACTCTTAAAAATAATCTTCAAGTTATATGTGTTTTGTTATGGTGTTGCTAACTTCCTCCTGTGGGACTGGGAGGCAATTGCACTTTTGTCCACAGAGCGGTACTATTCATTGACAATGACGTGCGCATTGCTCTAGGTCCCCTTCCATACCCTTCCTTTCTCCCTGATCTTTCTGGATGCGAGATTTACAAGTTTCTTCGAATTTGAGCATATGGTTTATTTACTTGTCTTTCTTCCAAACTCTAAGTAATCTATATTCATCGTTCGACCTGAATTATAATTCAGTGTAAAACATTTATATTCGTAATTGTTTCCTATGTTGTAGGAGGTTGGGAATTCACTCTGCCTTAACTTTAGCTGGAGGTCAGGCAAATTGACCTTAAAAGAATGCATAAACCATAAATTAAATCCAACTACTCCTCGAAAGGCTATCCCATTTAGAGACGATATACCTGGACAAGGCTTCCCCTACAAGCCTACAAAGCGCTGCTCTCGGACGGTTTTAGGGACTAACGTAAGTTATCTGGTGTAATTATTTTTGTCTCTTTTGCACTGTTGTCTTTCCCTTTCATGGACAGGTGTGAATCAGGCTATAGATACATTGCAGATAATTGGATGCACAGGTTTAATTGTATGCTAAATATTCTAAATAATGACATTTTATTTGTTTCTAAGTGTGTTATAGATTGGATGTAGTTTTTTGTTTCTAAGTGTTATAGATTGGATATAGTTTCCCCATATTATTTTTTTTTTTTAACAATAACTTTTAACGCATATTAGGCTATAATCAGATATTTTGCTATTTTAATATCACATATGGCTTTTGAAGGTACTTGAGATTTTGACAAAAACACGATTGTATACCAAGGTAGTGGGAGGACAAATGCAACGCAGTTCGTGTGAACTTGTCTGTTGTGTGAAGATAGCCCATCATTTACAAGGTGTTTCCCAAAATGAGACACTCGCAGTCTCAGATAAAGCTTTTTTTCTAACTTTTGCACAAGCAGTGATAACAATTGAATAGAAACAGAGAAAGCAGACAATGGATAGCTTAGTTCTTAAAGTATGAGAGGAGGAATACAGAGGATATCTCTGTCACTGCAAATCTGGACTCTATAGCCTAATGTAGCCTAGACCTATCGCTACCGGGGAATATTCCTATGCTCCTTGTTTTTCTTAACATTTGAAATAAATACAATAGGATTGCTGTGCCCACCCAGTAGACGGAATCTGAAACCTTCATTCAAGAAAGCTTCACTTTTCTCCTATTTTACTTCCAAATAGTGTCCAGTCTGTCAGAATAACCCGGTGTCTAATAATAAAATCATATTTTAAGTGAGAGGCTGCATGGGTGAAGAACAATCGTCCGGCTTGTTCCTCTGTTCGGGTGAAGTTGATCTCGTAATGGTATTTTCTTTTGAACAGTTGCTGTTAGTTGAGAGTGCAAGTTCCCTCATAAGGTAAGGTGGCACCGGAGCCCAATGGAAGTCTAAATGGCACATTTATAATTAGACTGCCAATTCAGCACATTGTCCTGATTGCTATACAGGGACACTCGGCACTGTCTGGCTGCTCAATATGAGATAGTTTTTCCTCTGACGGACAGTTTAACACTGCCAGTAACAAATTAGTGAGGAGCAAAGGATTTCTGTTGATGGTTCACTGCACGGTTGTTTCAACTCGTATTTTATCAGGGAAATAAAAAATGACTCCGCGATTGCCAGGTCCCTTTTCTCTCCGTTTCTGCACATCTTTGTTTATTTTTTACGCACTCTAAATACTATAAAAGAAACGTAGGCTACAGTCACCGCACACTGCAATAAAATGGATGAAAGGAACATTACAATATAATATGAATAATATGGTAGATCTAATCGATTTTTATAATTGAAACGTACCAACGTTTTTATACACATGCATTGACTACAGATAATATTTTAAATTGACCTCTTGCTCTATGTGTTGCGCATTGATTGTCAAGTACTCAATGCTGTTATTGAAATTAAAGGTTATATTGATTAGGTCTATATTATCCAGAATGTTGGATTATTTGTTTCACTTTTAATACGATGATGAAGGTTGATTTAAATGTTTTATTAACCATTTTGGTGCATATTTTGCATTTTGATTCAGATTTATGGTTGTACATCTCACCTATTGTAACATTTCATGTATTTCCTACTGTTTGATTTTTCAGGACCGTCTGCACGTGGACTTCAGAGGAACTTGTGGTTTTGCGAGAGAGAAAAACATTTCCGAACTGGATCCGGCATAAAGATATCGACTCCCTGACGCATATGGTGCCAGTAAGTTCAGAGATTTCGAAGTGCATTTTGACATACCGAAACCGCATGCTTCACAGCCTGTGCTCGGCGCTCTTTCACGGTGGCTCTCTTGTTTAAATAGATCCCCATTCAATCCCAGATCAATAGAGTTGCATGTTGCGAGACGAACTTGGGAATTGGAAACTCATTTTCTGTCATTAAACGACCGCGAATGATGAGCAAAACAATAACAATATTTTTTATTATTAGAACAAATGTTATCCTATTTAGTAGCCTAATACTGTTACATACGTTAAATGTATTGCTTTTGATTAGACAGTGCAGAAATATTGTCATTATTGACAGCGCAATCTAGACCTGCAATGTGAGTTTATAATACACTTGACCACAATAGTTATCATATTTTGAAAAATATGTGTGAGCACAAAGCATATGCAATGCTTGATTTTAGTTAGTGAGTCTATGGAAATGATGTGGTTTTAGATCTCAGTAAGACAGCATGCAGATGGGGATGTTATTTATTCCATACCAGGCTATTGCTAGTTTAAAGAGTATGTTGTATATATATTTTGTCAATTATTTTGTGCTTTGTATATCATGCACAGCAATTAGCTTCATGAAGCTGGGTAGATAGGTGTAGTGTCAGTAGCCTACCATGTGTGTTTAATTGAATGTTGATTTGCTCTCTAAGAAGGCAGGGTGTAGACCGGTGTAGGGTCAGTAGCCTACCGTGTGTTTAATTGAATGTTGATTTGCTCTCTAAGGAGGCAGGGTGTAGACCGGTGTAGGGTCAGTAGCCTACCGTGTGTTTAATTGAATGTTGATTTGCTCTCTAAGGAGGCAGGGTGTAGACCGGTGTAGGGTCAGTAGCCTACCATGTGTGTTTAATTGAATGTTGATTTGCTCTCTAAGGAGGCAGGGTGTAGACCGGTGTAGGGTCAGTAGCCTACCATGTGTGTTTAATTGAATGTTGATTTGCTCTCTAAGGAGGCAGGGTGTAGACCGGTGTAGGGTCAGTAGCCTACCGTGTGTTTAATTGAATGTTGATTTGCTCTCTAAGGAGGCAGGGTGTAGACCGGTGTAGGGTCAGTAGCCTACCGTGTGTTTAATTGAATGTTGATTTGCTCTCTAAGGAGGCGCAGGGTGTAGACCGGTGTAGGGTCAGTAGCCTACCATGTGTGTTTAATTGAATGTTGATTTGCTCTCTAAGGAGGCAGGGTGTAGACCGGTGTAGGGTCAGTAGCCTACCGTGTGTTTAATTGAATGTTGATGTGCTCTCTAAGGAGGCAAGGTGAAGACCAGGCATTACAGTCCTCCGTCAATTTAAAACTGGAGCATTAAATTAACTTTGAATGGTTCCCTTTCAATTACATGATGTGAGCTGGTCCTTGGACTGTTGTCTCAAAGGGGTATCTTATCTACTGTGGAATACATTACTACTCTTATCACATAATGTTTTAGTTCATCACTCTATTTACTATGTGTGTGTGTGTGTATTTATGTGTGTAATCTATGTATGTGTGTGTCTCTCTCTCTGTGTGTGTGTGTGTGTGTGTGTGTGTGTGTGTGTGTGTGTGTGCGCACACATTTATGCATGTACCGTACGTACAGAATGTTGAATGTATGTAGGCCTATGTACGCAGAAACAGTATTTGACATTGATGACTAATGGGTTTGGTCATTTGAAAATATTTTATAATGATTTGAAAACATTTACACATGTCTTTCTTGTATGTTTTTGGTATGTGCATTTTGCATCAATGGTTACTTTTATTAAGTCTGATCTGTTAACTGCTACATCAGTGCCACTCCAAAATAGCCTCAGAGACAATTATTATAGGACACAATGGATATGAATGGGATATATCTGTGTTTCAGTAGTTTGAAATATTAATTGACAATGAAGACTGAAATAAGAAAATAAGAATAAGAAACATGTATTGAAAGTGTACTGTTGTTCTGTCTGTGGATTATTTTAGCCCTTGCAGTAAAGGCTTCATCTGGGTTCATTAGTGATTATGCTTAAGACAGAGTTCTGCATCCTAGAACCATGAGGTAAAGTTCATGGAATTGGTTTAATTGTATGGCCTTGGTTTATCCGTAGCTAATTCCCTTGCCAAACTGAATTCTTTGCCCTCAAAATGATATTATGACTTGCATATTGCTATTGCTCTAATAGCATGAGAAATAACAACTTTCCAAGATCAATAACATTTGATGTAACAACTTGCCTTTATAAATAGCCTACATTATGTAGTACTTAACAGCAACTTTATGAATTTGATAAGTTGAGCTATATTAGATATTTAAGTTGGGCCAAATGATTATGGGTTAATGAGGTAAAATGATACGAGTGAATTTGCGTGTGTGTGTGTGTACGGTGCACATCTGTTCCTTCTTGTTGTACCCCAGACACTGTGCTGTGCTTGGCTTGTGATAGTCTGTCTGGGGGGTCACTGGATCAGGTCATCCATGACAGATGCCATCTTCACTTAAGTCTCTCCTTTTTTAACTTTTTGTTTTTCCAATTGAGATTTTGAATGAGTCAGTGCGATAGTAATAGTTACCGCAGTTACAGTATGAATAATGAGAGAGATGTTGCTCCTTGGATGCCGGCTGGCAGGGAAAGAGCACAGGGGCTAGTTGAGTTGAGGCTTGCTCAGGTACTAGTCCCCCCTCCTCTCCTCTCCTCTCCTCTCCTCTCCTCTCCTCTCCTCTCCTCTCCTCTCCTCTCCTCTCCTCTCCTCTCCTCTCCTCTCCTCTCCTCTCCTCTCCTCCTCTCCTCTCCTCTCCTCTCCTCTCCTCTCCTCTCCTCTCCTCTCCTCTCCTCTCCTCTCCTCTCCATGTCTGAGGGGGAGTGGAGTGGCAGCCGAGGCCTAATGATAAACAAGATGAGAGAAGCAGGTAAACAACAGCAGGCCTGGTAAAGGTAGGGCGTGTGGCAGCAGAAGGGAGAGGATTTCTGGGGATAATAAATGTGGCAGCGCATGTTGTGACATCTGTCTTTATAAGTGTTAGCTAATTTGAAGCAGAATATTTCAACAATGATCAAAACCGATGGCAACATGTTCATTACAGGAGTCTTTCTTTTGTAGTCCTCTGATTTTTCTGCTTCAACTTCTCAACGTGCGTTATTGAAGTGTTGTGGCACCTTCAGATCTGGCACCATTATGATCTTCTTGTATGACACAATTAAAAAAATACTAATGCACAATGATTTTAATTGTCATTATACAAACAAACTGTGAATGCAGTTTTAATAAATGAAGTGAAGACTGGCAATGTCAATGAAACGTGCCTAAAATGACTTTCAAAGAATCCTCACATCTTTTTATGCCCTTTCTGGCTTGAGGTGAACACATCTCTTGGACCTTTTCATTTCCAACGTTGACAGTCTGGAGAGGGTCCAGTCTCCATCTCGGAATTTAATGGTTTTGTTCCCAGAGAAAATGTACTCCTCTCAGTACAAACCATTCTCACCACTCATGGGTGATGGGTGAGTCTTGAAATATTGATGAAATCAATGGTTTCAGTGAGACATCAGCATCAGACAATGGGGGCATCCAGAGGCTAGCTATCTGTACAGACACAGATGATTTTCAAGTCTTGAAGATGGATACAGTAGATTAGTGATTAGACACATGGTCTTGGTGAGATGCGTAAGTCCTCATACATAGTTATCATCATTCTTAAGATTTTTTTCCCGAATTTTAAGTGAATATTAGCTAGGCTACAGTATACTTATCTTGTGTTTAACTACACTCCCAAATTGCAGTCTTGCTTTAGATTAGAATAAGGATTCTGAATCTACTGCACATCGAGACATGTCACTGCAGTTGTTTGTATTTTAGCTGCAGTCCAAGCTAAATTGGTTGTTTCTTTATAAAGGCTTTCACTGTTTTCTTAGTAACCTTGGGTCCAGATGACTTCTGCTGTGAGATTACATGAACTACATACAATTACATTAAATTAAATAGGTTGAGTGCATCCTTTTCTTTAAACTGAAAACCATCAGCACCTGTATCCCATTACATGTTGAAGACCAAGGTACAGTACCACAGAGAGATAGAGATTTCCCTATAGATTCAACCAGACCTCTAGTATCACATTAGCTATAAGTGTTTGGTAGGGAACTGGGTTTGAACATTCTGATTTAAAATGAGCATTAGTATTTTACACGGGTATAAATAAAGCTAAACCAATGTACATTTTGAGCAATTGTATCACTTCACATGAACAATATCATTTCATAACTCACCAAAGGGGTACAATTTGAACTGTTTTATTCACTCACCCACTGAATATTTTTCACGTTTGGACTGCAAAATAATTGGACAATTTCTTTTAATCCAAAGCATATTTGTGCATAATTAAGATAGACTTCAAAATGCAACAGCCTCTGTTGAATTCTCTCTTTTTAAAAATCACACAATATGTAGAATTAATTGGAGGGGCCTTGGTGGCCGTGTGTTTTTGACACAGGGCTGTTTCTGTAGGGGACGGTAATCAGTAGCACTGTCAGCTGGAGGAATTAGTACAGCTCATTGTTTCTATGAGTCACATGAAGATTTGCACAGTCCATGTGTGAAGACGGCTGGCTCTATTTCCATATCGAAGAGGCCCACAGTGCTGCCTGTAATTAAAATGCAGTGGTTTTCGGAGCCCTTGCTCGGCACGCAGTTAGCACAGTACACTGAAGCAGCTGAGTGTTGTCGTCTTTCCCGAGCAGTGTGCAAGCGGTCGACTCCTGCATGCTTCTCTCAATACACCTATCATTTTGTACAAATGTGAATGTCAGTCCACGCTCCTGTTGTGGAGAGTTTAGTTTTCTTTATCTAGCCTCTCAGTGTGGCTGCCTGTTTTATTTTAGCCCTCAGAATAGACATGATTTAGTGTACGTTATTGTCATGTCAACCGTTGACATTGCCAGTGACATTTCATATTCTATATGCACTGTATTCATTGGCAGTATTTATTCATAACCTTTATTGTGGAAAGGCCATGAAACCCCACTCTTGAGTTCCATGATTTACATGACTTGTTATTAGTTAGTGACCTTGTTGCAGATTTCTCCAAACGGGGCCGGGGTCAACAGTTCCTTGTTGGTTTGTTCGACAGTGTACTGTGGTCCCTGTCCTTCCTGAATTGGAGAAGATCTGAGGTTGGGTCTTGTGAGAGAACGAGGGAAGAGAGATTACTGCGATGTGGGCCTCTATGCTGCTCGAACACAAAGGCCTCAGAACAACCCTTTCCTTGTGATCCCCCCATTGTGTTTGGATCAGGCCTTCCCTTGGGCTGGCCGCTGCCAAGGACTTAGCACAAAAGGACACTATGGAAATATCAAACTGGAAACCAACATGGGCAGCTCTCTGGGTGAGAGTGAGGTACCAGGAAGAAAACTTTGTATACCCGTCACCCTGTTCTAATTAGAATGTATCACATTCAGGATGCATTTTGTCCATTGATATTAGCATTTACAAGGAGGATTGGTGACACTAGTAATTAGGAAAACCCGACTGGATAAACTTACTGGGAATGATGTAAGCCCCATGAATAGTCTTACTTGGAAATGTGAAATAGGAAATTCCCTTTCCTCTTGAAATATTTTATGCATAGGTTCGTAATGAGCTGAAATTGAAATGAAATGAGCCTTTACTACTTAAAGGGATACTTCAGGATTTTGGCATTTTTATGTCTCTGTGTCCAGTATGAAGGAAGTTAGAGGTAGCATGCTAGCTGACACCCATAGACTTCTAGTCATTGCACTAACACTAGTTAGCATTGGCTCAACAAACTACCGCTAACTTCCCTCATACTGGACAGAGACATAAAAAAGGTGTCCACAAGTTAATCTGACTCTGGGGAAGTAGATAAAGGGCCTCATTGCCAAAATCCCGAAGTATCCCTTTAACATTAGAGCATATACAGTAAGGTAACCATGTTTTATGGAAAACCACACGTGTTGTATTTAATCTTTGATAATTCAGCTTCTTTGGGTCTGAAAAATAATTGATCCTCTTCTTGCATCTGCCTGTGGGTATTCCACAGTGAAGCTGGGGTTAGCATGGTACTCTTCTGTTTTCGCAGGTCCCTGTTCACTGCAAATGCACTGAGGTTAGACATTAGCCAGTTCCTGGAGGCTGACAGCTAGCCTGATATCTGCCAGCTCCATCAGATATGAGATGTAAAATATGCTCCACGATTGTGTCTGTGCTGCGCTGCTCCCTGCTCTCTGCTCCGGAGTAAAGCATGCTGGGAGCAGTTTAGTTGACACATGACGCTCAGCACCACTGATGCTGTACAATACTGGGGCTCTATTTGTTTTTAGGGGCCTCCACTGCCATCCACATCTTTATACATTGCAAAACTGTCACCAAATGATAGATCACAATGTTTACTGTGCAGAGTAATGACACGAGGTCACTAATTGATCAGATATGATTTGGCACCTTGATTTACAAGGCAACACCCGAGCTTTGACTTCCCCACACAGCAGCTTGATGGGGAAGACTGTGTGGAGTATCAGCCCATATTAAACAGCTTGCCCCTCCACGTGTCACTGAAGAATTACGTAAATGCAAAATAAAGTCCTTGGGCCTCATTTATCAATCATGCATAGGCACAAATCTGTGCCTAAACCATGCGTAGGATCATTTCCACGCAAAGTGTGGGATTTATCAATAGGAACTTTTGATTGAGAGTGTGTGTAAATTTAGAAACCGTCATGATCATGTGTATGCACAGTGCATAGTGGTGGAATAAGGGAACTGCTTACCAAGCGTAGAATGGGAGAAATATATGTTGAACATTTTTTAAATTGTGAGAGTAATTTTTATTTTTTTGGATTTAATTGTATTTCCATTGTGAATTCCTCAATCAGCCAGACTAACCGGTGTCTGTATGTAGCCTCTCTACTTTTATAGCCTCGCTACTGTATACAGCCTGTCTTTCTACTGTTGTTTTATTTCTTTACCTACCTATTGTTCACCTAATACCTTTTTTGCACTATTGGTTAGAGCCTGTAAGTAAGCATTTCACTGTAAGGTCTACACCTGTTGTATTCAGCGCACGTGACAAATAAACTTTGATTTGATTTGCAACATATCTTGACAGGCTATATATCATTTGAACACATCAGTCCATGTGTTACGCTAATAATCCATATAAAGTACAATAATTTGTTAAATTAGAGGCACGTGTGAAAGTAAAACCATTGTTGAAATACTATTAAAGACTGAAATAATGGGAAATCAAATTAGAGATGGCTGATCTTGCTCTGTTGGAAGATTCGGTACACGCTTCATTTTTCCGAGAGCATGTTTTTAGAGACAGGTAGGACTGTTCTGCAGAAAGTATAGATATCTTTTCCAAAAACCAATCTCTAGGATCTTTGCAAGGATTTAAGGCCTACTTTAGAAAGGCAAACGCATGCCATTCCAGTGCACATCAAAGTGCTATCAACCCTCTGGTTTTTAGCAATGGGCACCTTTCAGCGGGAGTTTGACGATCGTCATCTCACATCCCTCGATGAGCCAATGTTTTGGATGCAATCATCAGCAAAACAAACTGTAACATACAATTTCCATACACCATCGCACAACAGGTTGAAGTCAAGAGGAGTTTCTTTGCCATCAATGGGTTCACAAATACGAACGGAGCAATAGACGGCACCCACAACGCCATAAAAACACCATCCCAAAACGAGTTAATCTATGTGAACAGAAAATGTTTCCACTACTAATGTGCAGGTGACAGGTTATGAAATGCGCAAAAAAATGCTGCTGAATGTAGTGGCCAGGTGGAACGCATGACTCGTTCATTCTGCAGAACAGCAGTGTTGGTCTACATGCCTACAGGAACACACTGTTGAGGATGGAATGATTTTTAGTGAGTTGCCAACTCATTTGAAGTATATTTGCCATCGCTAAAGCAACTTGAATTTTCCTAATGGTCCTCTCTTTGTAGCTATGTTTTTATTTTTACTAGTCAAGCCACAACTGAGCGAGCCAAATAAAATATTTTGGCACCTCTATTTAAGTCTCTGAAAAATATTTGTTTTAATTGCGCCTTTGTCTTTAATTGTACGGCCTTATATATTAGCCACATGTTTTATATTTTGAGGATTTTGACCATATATGGTTAATTAGGAGCGTTTCGCAATGCAAATAGCCAAGGTCGTACACGAGCACTGAGGCTGAAAACAATTGGTATTTATCAATGGTTATCTCCGACTGGTGTGCGTATCATGCTTCTAGGATAGTTTGACAAATCACTCTTTTTCTATGGGTACGAACATTCTAAATTCCATTCGTAAGTAGTATTTTAGAATAGTTTCTACGCGATATTAATAAGTCCCCAGAAATCTGAGACATCAGCGCATGCATTATCTCCATTCTCCATCTTTTAGATAATACATTGGAAAAAGCTTACTGAGAATGGTTCGTACAATCTCTCAGGTCTTTTACAGTATCTCTTTTTCTATGGATAGATGCTAACTTTTTCCTAGACCCAGAGACCCATAGATCTGGACCTAGTGGCAAGGTCTAGTACTTATTAGTTGCTCACATATGGAATAGGCAATGTGGCAAAAAATTTCCTGGGAAATTATTTGGAAAAACTGGGATGTATTGAGCCAAAGTCAAGATTCCCTACACTTTTTGTGTGGAAACCGGGAATGCATAATACCAAAAATAAATGAAAGTGACAAAAGGGGGGGCTCTTGTGGCTCTTGTGGATGACGTTCTGATGAACCAAAATGTCTGCCCTGGTACAAACCCAGGTCTTTTGTTTCCTTCTTCCATGATTATTTACACCGACTTGGATTTTTTACAGGGCTTTGCCCTCGATGTGCGTCATGAGAAAATGGCTTCAGCAGACTCAACCACAAGCTCTCTCTCTCTCTTTCACTTTCTCTGAGAAAATTAGAATGTAGGTATTGCATCATATATAATTTACTCATATCTATGTTCAGAAAGAAAGAGGGGGAGAGGGAGCAAGAGAGAGAGAGGCAGATAGAGAAGAGAGGGACAGAGAAAGAGAGGCCCTCGTAGTGTGGAGTGGTGAGGAGACGAGAGACGGAGGCTGAGAGCAGCTTGTCTGAACATTCCTCATTGTGAGGACTCAGCAGATAATGATGTTAGTGTTCGTCTAAGGTAATGTACTCTGTGTCGCCCCAGACCTCTCTGATACTGTGGAAGTGGACTGAACTGAGTCTCCTGCTACTGGAGCAGATTGAACTGGAGTTGTTTTGAGAAGGACAATGCTGGTCAACCCTCCTTTAACAGTAGGCTGTATAAAAAAACTGTATTTGGCTACTTGAGTGAGTACTCACAGTTTAAAGCTGAGTGCTAGAAATGTTTTTGTGTTGCTCATCAGTATAGGGAGCTGTGATTGGTTGAGCCCTCTACTGAGTCCATCTCTCTCAGAGCTACAGCTTATCTACTTGGGGCCTCTCTAGAATGGAGAGTTTGTGTCAATACAGTATATAAATAAATATCCTAGAAATGTGTTCCACATGACAAAGTCCTACTGCCTCACCAGTCATTTGGCATAGCAGGGGCAGGAGCTGTCATATTATTCTCTCTCTCTCTGCCAGCACATATTAACCACAGCACAGTATAAACACTATGTCGGAAAATATGAACATTTTGCTTCGACCCAAGTGGAAAACAAATCGAAATTGAATTAAAACTCATCCACTCTCTCATTAGTGAGTCAGGGGAAAAAAAACTTTCTTTAGAAACAAAACTATTTTAAGTGGGGAAAAAAACGTTTGCTTTCAGAGCAGTCAGTTTGTTTAGGACATGCTCAAAGAGGCAATTTTTACTCCAAACTACCAATGTAAAAACAGAATGGAGTTGGGCAGTGAAACAGAGTGAAGTGACTAATGTGTCTGTTAGCTTTCACTGCACTTGTCCATACACACAGATATAGTGCTCACTCTGAGGAAAACCCAGACTGCTGGAGGGATGGGGAGGGTGGCTGACGAGAAGGTTGCACAAGGGGAAGGGAAGGCGAGGAGGGGAAACGAGGGGACGGGGTGTCCTGGCTGAGGATTAGTCACACTAGACTGTATGGGCTGTGGAGGGCCACCACCAGCTTACTGATGTTAAGGACAAACACATGCATGACTTTACTGAGACACAAACTGAAAGTATGACAGTGTTGAACTTATTCAACCCCAGAGGCCGGAGGGTTTCTCCTGTAAATAACCAATCATTTACATCTCTCCTCACAGTGAAAGCAAGTTTGTAGTGGTCAATTGAATTGCGGCTACCTAATAAACACCATTATTACACTGGAACAAACCTGCTATCATTAAGCCCTTCTCATATGGAAGCAGGAGTGGTCGCTCTTATACCAGTTTAGAGAGAGAGACGGGGAGAGAGCTTTGTGCCTGAATGTGAATAGCGTTGGTGGAACACACAGACACACACACACACACCACGCCAGACCCTGGGTTGAATATCACAGTAGAGGAACGCTTTATGTCCTTGGTTAGGGGTGGGGCTGATGGTAAGCAGGGGAGGGATGTTCCTCCTCTTCCTCGGTGAAGCTACATTTATTGGTCACCATCTGCAAGGTGGAGGAGTTTGGGCTGCGGCCAGCCTAGAGTAGAGGCTTCTAATTAAACCATCATCATGATCAACGTGGTCAGTGATCGTCCCCAATGCTGGCTCTCCAAGATGAACATGGAATCACTGAGGCTTTCCTTGAAGCCTGTGTTGGACTGAATTAGAAAGGGAGAAACGAAACGGAGGATAAAAGTGCTACAGAGCACTTTTTGTCTTGGCAGGCAGAGAAAGTCCTTCTGCCATATCCACTCAGGTTTAAACAATTACCGACATCATAAGAAACCAGAAGAACCTTAGTCTGGAATAGTCATCGCTTTTGCCTGGCCTAGCTCGGTTTCAGGCATGGCGTAGCCAGCGTCACATGTTGGAGCTCTCGATAATTTAAATTAGTGTAAGAGGGTGTACCTCCAGTCTCTGTATCTATGCAGCCCGAGGAGCTTTCCTTTGAGGTTGACAGCCTTTAATATAGTATTTCATGGTTTGATATGTGAGTGACACAGAGCTGCTCCAAGAGGACGGCAAAATGGTTTATTAGGGCCTAATTACAGCCCTGTGATTAAAGGGGAAGTGACTGTGATTAGGATAGTTGAGGACGATGTGGAAAATGGATGAATATTCAGAGCGGAGACGAGCAATAACGGCTGTGGGGGGGGGGGGGGGATGAGCGCTGGCTGGTGCAGAAACCTGACTGCCTGGCTGGCTGACTGACTGCTGTGTAACCACATGCTATGATATCATCTTTACGGCAGAGCTCATCTGGGGGCTTTTCAGCTTTAGCTATTGGGCAGAAAATGCATGTACAGATATGTGGTGCCCTGGTAATGGTAACCTTCCAGGTTCCTGGTTCCTACTGCCTGGCTCTCTTTTGGAAAGTATGCAAAAGGAGCCCTAGCTTTCCCTACGTGGAAGAATCCGTAAAGCTGATTTAGTGCTCTTACAGGCCTTGTACGTTGCCCTGTGATTACAAAAAAAGGAAAGGAGGTACTAGGTTTGAAGCTTGTTTTGGTATGCTATCAGCCCGGCATGCAGGAGTAATGCAGTGGACTTTCACAGCCAATTGAACATGAAACCGTCAGGAATGTGCAGCAAAGCCAGGTCTGCGCCGAGCTGCTAGGGGAACTAGCTAAGAATCACACATTCTTGTGAACTTCAAAGTATGCACTGTTTAAGCAAAGAGATAAGTGGCCTTATTATTAGCAGTTTTATTCAATGGGGAGATTAGTATTGGTTTCTTTTTTCTTTTCAACCTGCATACTTCGAACACTTTCAGATGTGATAACCGCAATTTATAAATCATTTCTGGGAGTGCTTTGAGGGTATGATATGGACAGCAAAACCTTGCGATTTTACAATTTCACAACTGACTTCATCCTTAAAATGACGGTTGGCTAACCTGCCTATTACTCTCTTTGATTTCAACAGTACATGCTTTTGCGCTCTGAGAGGTATTCATAATAAGCTTACACTTCTCTGACTTTATTGCTAACGGCTCCTTATCTCCCAGCTATTCAAGAAAGAGAAGTCATTTTTCCAATTTCCAACATTTTACTGTTAGGTCACAGCCTGCTCAAACCACCTTGAGGGGATTGTTGTGGCAAACAACACACACACACACACACACAAAGGCACACACTCACACACATTCATGCACACGTGCTCCCAGGAAAAATATATAAATCTTAAATAAATATGGAATGTTACAGATGTGGAATTCCCTTAGCCTAAACAGATACTGCCCTAGGTGCATACTTGCCAACTGGGAGCTTTCAGAAGTCACATCATGTCCACATTATTTATATGTCAGGGGTATTATATGTTTTATCTGGAGAACTAATGTTTATTCTTCATTTTCCTCTGATGAGATGGAATCAACAGTATGATGAGATGGAATCAACAGTATAATGAGATGGAATCAACAGTATGATGAGATGGAATCAACAGTATGATGAGATGGAATCAACAGTAGGATGAGATGGAATCAACAGTATGATGAGATGGAATCAACAGTATGATGAGAGTGTGTTGCTCTTATTATAACTCTGGGTATAGTCTTGCTAATGGATCAGTGTTTACTTTACATCCACAGAAAATATATCCCCAAAAGTGTTTTTCTTGCATCACGTCGATCATGTTCCCCGCACTGAAAAGCACAATTTTGCATGTCCAGGCGTTCACTTAATTTTTTTTACATCTCTGTTTCCTCTGAATGTACTCCTCAAAGCACGCTCCGCTTGGAAATGTCTATTCATATAAAATGTAAGATATATATTTTTTTTTACAAATAGTGAGCGGCGAACAGTAGTGGTCACAGAGGCCTCTTTATATTTAGTTTGGAGCATTGTCAGTTTTTCTAGGATGAAAGTAATGGAAACCATGTGTTTGGCCGGCTAAAGAAAATTAGCGACCTTTCATGTGACCCACCTGTCGTGCTTTCAGCACCGTTAATGCTAACCTCATGTTACTATCATAAGGAGAGCCAATCTGTGTCAGGCACTGGGGACATGAGGAGAGCCTCCTCACACAGGGCCCCTGGTAGCAGCTCCTGATACACTCTACTAACCCACCAGCACAGCAGGCCTACTGCCTAACCTAGCGCAGAGACTGTGTCTACACTTGAAACTTACAGTTGAAGTTGGAAGTTTACATACACTTAGGTTGGAGTCATTAAAACTAGTTTTTCAACCACTCCACAAATGTCTTGTTAACAAGCTATAGTTTTGGCAAGTCAGTTAGGACATCTACGATGTGCATGACACAAGTAATTTCACTTATAATTCACTGTATCACAATTCCAGTGGGTCAGAAGTTTACATACACTAAGTTGACTGTGCCTTTAAACAGCTGGGAAATTTCCAGAAAATGATTTCATGGCTTTAGAAGTTTCTGATAGGATAATTGACCTAATTTCAGTCAATTGGAAGTGTACCTGTGGATGTATTTCAAGGCCTACCTTCAAACTCAGTGCCTCTTTGCTTGACATCATGGGAAAATCAAAATAAATCAGCCAAGACCTCAGAAAAGAAATTGTAGACCTCCACAAGTCTGGTTCATCCTTGGGAGCAATTTCCAAACGCCTGAAGGTACCACGTTCATCTGTACAAACAATAGTACGCAAGTATAAACACCATGGGACCACGCAGCCGTCAATCCCAGATACGGGAGGAAACAGGTACAGAAGTATCTATATCCACAGTAAAACAAGTCCTATATCGACATAACCTGAAAGGCCGCTCAGCAAGGACGAAGCCACTGCTCCAAAACCGCCATAAAAAAGCCACACTACGGTTTGCAACTGCACATGGGGACAAAGATCATACTTTTTGGAGAAATATCCTCTAGTCTGATGAAACAAAAATAGAACTGATTGGCCATAATGACCATCGTTATGTTTGGAGGTAAAAGTGGGAGGCTTGCAAGCCGAAGAACACCATCCCAACTGTGAAGCAAGGGGGTGGCAGCATCATGTTGTGGGGGTGCTTTGCTGCAGGAGGGACTGGTGCACTTCACAAAATAGATGGCATCATGAGAAAGGAAAACTATGTGGATATATTGAAGCAACATCTCAAGACATCAGTCAGGAAGTTAAAGCTTGGTCACAAATGAGTCTTCCAAATGGACAATGACCCCAAGCATACTTCTAAAGTTGTGTCAAAATGGCTCAAGGACAACAAAGTCAAGGTATTGGAGTGGCCATCACAAAGCCCTGACCTCAATCCTATTGAAAATTTGTGGGCAGAACTGTAAAAGCGTGTGCGAGCAAGGAGGCCTACAAACCTGACTCAGTTACACCAGCTCTGTCAGGAGGAATGGGCCAAAATTTACCCAACTTATTGTGGGAAGCTTGTCGAAGGCTACCCAAAACGTTTGACCCAAGTTAAACAATTTAAAGGCAATGCTACCAAATACTAATTGAGTGTATGTAAACTTCTGACCCACTGGGAATGTGATGAAAGAAATAAAAGCTGAAATAAATCATTCTCTCTACTATTACTCTGACATTTCACATTCTTAAAATGAAGTGGTGATTATAATTGACCTAAGACAGGGAATTTTTACATGGATTAAATGTCAGGAATTTTGAAAAGCTGAGTTTAAATGTATTTGGCTAAGGTGTATGTAAACTTCCGACTTCAACTGTACATGTGACTTGTGCTATCAGAATACGAAGGTCGCATTAAAAAGACAGGTCATATTGTGGTTGGATTGTGTTCAGATCTGGCTAACCATTTCAGGAAGTGGTCAGGGACAAATTTTGTGCAGATTTCTCCTCAATCTGGACGCAATCAGGTTACCTAAAGCGCATACAGTGGGCAACGTCATCAGCACTCTGCCAACAAGTCTCCAGAAAACTAGTTTTCGGAACGACAGGCACCTTTTTTCATTAAATGTTGGAGGAAATACTTTCCTAGCCTGTGCGGAATATGTTTGCTGCCTTCATAAATGCTAGCCAGCTGTCTTATTTAAAAAAACGTTTTTTTTGTGTGGGAGAGTTATGCTAACATGTGTGCAATCCCTTTAGCTTTGCTAGCTAGATTTCTGGCTAATTACAGAGGTTAGCTGGCTAGTTAGCTACAGTAGTTGGCTACTGCCATCAAGTTGTTGTTGTGTTGTCATCAGATTTTGCCTGTTCCACCGTTTGCAGAATGCATACTGGCATTTGGATATTTCCCGTGGGAAAAGGTAATCCGGACACGGTAGACACATTTAAATGTAGGTGAAGAGGCATGACACGTTCAGAATTCCATCATCACAACTCCATGATCAGAATAAAAAAGCTGCATGAACTGTCAAGTCTATACACGACCAGAGCAGCTAACTAACAAACAAAGAAACAAAAACAATCACCAAACAAATATGAAGATCTCCACAATAAGACGAGGCAGAAATGTGCTGGTGGAGCCTCTAAGCCTCTATCTTAGACTTGGTTCCCACCAGCATCAATCTCAGCATTTGTCAGTGTGCTGTAGTTATTTGCTACAGGCTGGCAGGCAGGCAGCACAGAGAGTCTGGCAGTATAGTGCAGGCTCCTAGCCCTGAGCCTGGAGCCCTCCCTCCCTCCACAGCGAGCTGGGCTGCACAGCTCCTAAGCTTTAACATGGTCTGTGCCATGTTGTAATGGGCTCCCAGGGCATGATTGGAATATAATAACTGTTTCACTATGTTTTTCTTACCCCCCTCACTCTCCACAAATGTAAAATGTGCCCGGCTACATGGGATATATAGTAGGAGCTGTGATGTAAAATGTTATTGCTGGATATGCAGACTAGGAACATTTGGATTATTTTCCAAAATCTGCCGGGCAGAAAGCATTATGATGTCACAAAGACCACATTGTAGCCAGTTTGAGTGTACAGAGCTGTGTTTCCCTCTCTTTCTCTCTTGTTCTGTACATTGTCCGGCCACCTTCTGTGCTCCCTGCCCAGGCTACAGGCTTACTTCATGCCTGTTTCCTTTTCTTGTGCTGTGAATCAATGCACAATGGCCCTATAGGACCACTTACATAATGGAAAAAGTACATATATCTTTGCACAGACAAAGTACACTTTGAAAGGTTTAGTAAGCTTCAATTACACTGTGACATTATTATGAATTATGATTTTCACCCTGTTATGGGAATAGTGATTGTATTACAACATGGTTACACATGTTATAATAACAATGTCAACATATTTGATCACAGAGTTTATTACAATATCCAAGTATTTGTGTGTAGTAGAGTATAATGTGAACACACACACTCATGGTCTTTGGCTGAACCAAGTGATCTTGTGTTATCGCTCAATGACTTCAATTACAGTATGACCAGGAGGCCAATATGTTTCCAGCCATCCTCTGTCTGAGGCCTGTAGCTGTCTGACAGGGACCATCTGATTGGCTGTGTACAATGGCAGCATCATGGGAATGGAAATGCATCCAGTAGTTAAGTGAACAACCATGCATCTTCTGTTTTCACACTAATTGAATTTGGCACTAAAATATGCTGGCAAGAGCCCCTTACCTTGTTTAACTTATTTATTGCCTGACTGGAGAGGTAATTCGACCTCCTCATTTCAAAGGCTCTTTTTGGTCCAGAAAAAGAGTGTAAAACTCAATTAGGCTAGTGATCAGTGACTGAAACACTACATTTGTTTTCCTGTGAGGGGGAAGCAGAGCTGGGGAGTGGAGGAGAGCAACTAGAGCCCTGATCTCTTAGCTACTGTACACCCCCCCCCACCCCCCCCCCCCCCCCCCCCCACCCCACCCCACCGCTGCCACGCAAAGCTACAGGGTGAGGGGAGAGGGGAGAGAGAGCCCATGCAGTCCCTGCCATGTCACACGAGATTTGTGTCCTCCTTTTAAATCATTTCCCTCTTTAGAAGATTAAGAATGCAGAAATATTCTCAAAGCGATCATTTTCCCTACTCCCAAATGGACTAGTGCATTTGCAAACGCCACTATTAATTGCTGGTTTTAAAGAAGACAAATGATCCCTGCAACCGTAAATAAAAACAAAAATCAGAGGTTATCATTTTAATTGTTCAACTGGAGGTACAGGGGCCAGTGGAGCCAGCACAGAGCATATGCACCAATCTTCATCAGATTTAGAGTCTAACCTACTTGGAAGGCAATATCAGTCTTACATGCTAATTGTTGTACCGTTGTTTATTCTCCATCTAGATATTGCTCTGGTATCTCAGAACACAATGTACCATTCCCAATGTACTCTATGGACACACCGTGGGAATCCTGTTTATTTCCCTTCCAACCTTTTAATCTCAGAGAATACTGTTGTTCAACAGAGCCTTGCTTTGTGACCTCCTTCTTCTGTATCAGTCTTGGTCAAGAAGTTCACCACTAGACACATTTATCAGGATGCATGGACTTGAATTGTAGATCTAAACATTTATGACTACATTGCAAATGCATGACTGATATGGCAACACAGACTGTGCCTGTGTGCTTCTGTTTGAAGAGGGACAAAACAACAGGAATCATTTGTTGCCACCGATGTGCCTTGTTCTAACCTGATCTTTTCTGGATCAATTGTTTCCTTTCTGGTTTAATTCACCATGTGATTGACTTTCAGTGCTTTACTGTTGGAAAATATCCACACTGAGCCGTGCTGCCTGAAATAGGGAAGTAATTTGAATACAGATGGTCACAGCTTAGGCCTGGTCACAGGATGCCGCTCCGAGTCAGGAGACAATTGCAGGTTGATTATGTTGCTACTTACAGAAGTTGCAACTCCTTTGTGCGGCTGAGATATTTGCATTTAAATGCTTATTGTAGGCATCTAAAAAGCATAAAGACTGATTGTAGCTTTGGCTGCTGGGTACTAGCAAAAAAGAGAGAATTGCAATAAGGGAGATTGACATGGAAATTAGGAAATTATTTTCGAACCGAAGGTTGAAATAAATAAGTAGGTCTGTGTTGTTGTTTTGTGGTGCTGGTTTTCATTCTTGATTTGTATTGAGTGGGTCCGTTGTCAGATTGCATGTTTGTAGTAAGACTGCGTTTCAAATTGTTTGTATCTAATACACAGTAGAATGATTCTTTCTGATTGAGGTGTTTTCTTGGATATCTTTGTATATACCACAACATTTTGTCAATGTATTTTTCCCTGCGTTTGCTTCATACTGCATGTTTGTGTGTGACAAGCTCTGCGTATTCCGCACTGTGTCAGTCATCTGTCCATGTGATCGTGTGTGAATGTGTTTGGTGCCATTTTTATGGTTTTGAGAGCTGTCTGTGTGTATGTTGAATGTGTGTTTTTATTAGCTTTCACAAAAGCTGTATGTTTGTGTGAGTGACTCTTTCTATGGTATCCGTGTGTATATGTGTTTGACAGGCTCTGATATGATGACAGAGTGTGTCTGTGCCGGGTGCCCATAGTCGAGTGATGCCCCTGCTGATTCTGTGCCTCTGGCCCTTTGTCCTGCAGCACTCAGCGTGTCTGCTTCCTCAGGAGACTGACAGGCCTCTCCAGTGTGACCACACAAAGGACCAGCCTTCTTTGAGGTGTTAAAAACTTCCATTTATGCATCTCCCTGGACAAAAAGCACCAAGCCCATTTGAGTCCGGTGGCGACACAGGCAGACATTGTGGCCACGCTTCCCCAGCACTCATTTCACAGATTCTGAAACCAGTATGTGGTGAACAGGATTTGAGGGGCTAAAGTGCCCCACGAGGGCCAGGCGATAAGAGGGAGAAACACCACCACTCAGTAAACTAGAAGATGGGGCTGTGGAAAATAAGTACATTACCTGAGAGAGAACTATGCTTGTTTTCATAACCCCCCACTCAATAGGAGAGAGAGAGAGAGAGAGAGAGAGAGAGAAGCAGGGAGAGAGAAGCAGGGAGAGAGAAGGTAAGAGAGGTAGTGAGAGAGAGAGAGAGAGAGGGAGAAAGAGAGGGAGAGAGAGAAGGTAAGAGAGGTAGAGAGAGAGAGAGAAGACGCTAGAAAATACCTTCAATGTATAATTAATTTCCCCCCAGAGAGAGAGAGAGAGAGAGAGAGAGAGAGAGAGAGAGAGAGAGAGAGAGAGAGAGAGAGAAACGGGGAGAGAGAAGCAGGGAGAGAGAAGGTAAGAGAGGTAGTGAGAGAGAGAGAGAGAGAGGGAGAAAGAGAGGGAGAGAGAGAAGGTAAGAGAGGTAGAGAGAGAGAGAGAGAAGACGCTAGAAAATACCTTCAATGTATAATTAATTTCCCCCCAGAGAGAGAGAGAGAGAGAGGAGAGAGAGAGAGAGAGAGAGAGAGAGAGAGAGAGAGAGAGAGAGAGAGAGAGAGAGAGAGAGAGAGAGAGAGAGAGAGAGAGAGAGAGAGAGAGAGAGAGAGAGAGAGAGAGAAACGGGGAGAGAGAGAAACGGGGGAGGGAGAGAGAGATTGAGAGAAACGGGGAGAGAGAGGGAGAGATTGAGAGAAACGGGGAGAGAGAGGGAGAGAGAAAGAGGGAGAGAGAGAGAGAGAAAGAGGGAGAGAGAGAGAGAGAAAGGGGGGGGGAGAGAGAGAGAGAATATCCTCTCTTAGAGAAGGAAGAAAAAGTAAAGCCTTCTGCTACTGTGGGTGAATCCATCCCAGAAGCTGAGAATAGTAGACAAATCAGCAACCAAAAGACAAGGCTATCCTCTAAGTTTACACTATTCTTGTCTTTGAGTGGACAATATGTGAATGTGAGTCAAAGAGAATTGACAGGCTGCGCACCCGGCTGTTACTAACACAGGGGACATGAATACCTCCTGCGGTGGATTTAACCAGGTAGGCTAGTTGAGAACAAGTTCTCATTTACAACTGCGACCTGGCCAAGATAAAGCAAAGCAGTGTGACACAAACAACAACACAGAGTTACACATGGAATAAACAAACATACAGTCAATAATACAATAGAAAAAGTCTATATACAAGGTGTGCAAATGAGGTAAGATAAGGGAAGTAAGGCAATAAATAGGCGAAAGTGGCGAAATAATTACAATATAGCAATTAAACACTGGAGTGATAGATGTGCAGAAGATGAGTGTGCAAGTAGAGATACTGGGGTGCAAAGGAGCAAAATAAATAAAATAAATAACTTTATGGGGATGAGGTAGTTGGATGGGCTATTTACAGATGAGTTATGTACAGGTGCAGTGATCTGTGAGCTGCTCTGACAGCTGGTGCTTAAAGCTAGTGAGGGAGGTAAGAGTCTCCAGCTTCAGTGATTTTTGCAGTTCGTTCCAGTCATTGGCAGCAGAGAACTGGAAGGAAAGGCGGCCGAAGGAGGAATTGGCTTTGGGGGTGACCAGTGAAATATACCTGCTGGAGCGCATGCTACGGGTGGGTGCTGCTATGGTGACCAGTGAGCTGACATAAGGCCGGGCTTTACCTAGAAAATACTTATAGTTGACCTGGGGCCAGTGGGTTTGGCGACGAATATGAAGCGATTGCCAGCCAACGAGAGCATACAATTGAAGCCTTGGATTGAAGCCTTCTAGTGGCTGGTCATTTCTCTATCCAACCACCTCTGTAAATTGACTTTTATTCTTGTTATTTGAGGCAGAGAAAATCACATGTAATGTATTTGTGGTGCGGCAGGCATATGAAATAACGGTTTGATCACAGAGCTGTCTGCCTCTCTTCACAAACGCAGGGAAGAATGTTTGATTCTCCCTTTACCGCACCACTGTCATTCACAGAGTAATAGTGAAACACTCAATAAGACAGAGTCAAAAGCCCTGTCAGTGTTTCAGCCCTCCACAATAAAGACATTATTGTGTGGTATCACTTTCTCAGCCTCTCCTGACCTGAGTGTGATTGACAATGGTGAGTGTTTCAGGCAGGTCTACTTTGATTGTTGTGGCAGGAGGCCTGGTGCAGCTCCATCTTTAATCTGTGCCTGTCGTGTTCACATGAGAGAGAGGCAGAGAGGAGAGAGAAAGAGAGAGAGGGGGGGACAAAGACAGAGACAAAGAGCAAAAGAGAGAGAGACACAGTGATGGAGAGACAGACTGAAATAAAGAGGGAGTGAGGGAGAAAGAGAGAGAGAAAGAAAGGAGAGAGCAAGGCAGAAAGAGAAAGAAGGGGAGAGCGGGGAGGCTGTGACAGGTAATAGTGTGCTGAAGCAGCTGTGTCTGGCTGTGATTGGACCGTTTCCAGCACCAAATAACTTAATGATATGGTGGATTCTTTTGCGTGGAAATAAGGCGTGTCTTTGTGAGCTCATATTCTTTGGCATGCCTGTGCAGTGTGGACTGTACCAGAGGGAATTTATAGCTTTCTGTTAATCAAGTTATCATAGGGACCTCAGAGCTCTGTCTCCTCAACTGCTCTTCTCTCTATCCTCCCCCTGTTGTAGCCTGCCAACAGCCAGGTAACTGCAGCCCTGCTAACCTCCCTGCTGACCTGGGCATCAGCTTCTATTAGCCCAGACATGGCTTTGTCCTCCCCTTTTTGTAATGATGGCCATTCATTCACTGCATACTACAGCTATGCTTTTTCTCATTCGCGGTGGGCGATGTGGGGAAAGTGGGTTGATTTTGTGGACTTGGATATTGAATCTGACAATGGCTTGAGCCGAGTGCACTAATAGACATTTCTGCAGCAGAATTCTCACCCCCCTTCTCTCCCCTCCACCCCCCATTTCCCCAAGGCTCCCTGCTGTTTAGCCTGGACTGCTGTTATGGGCCCACCTCAATGCCTTATCCCCCCACCCACCCAGCCCTCCCATAGTCCCCAGCCCTGGCTGGGCCACTGCTGCCTCTCTCTGTCTGTAGAGATAACCAGGTCTCAGCCAGGTGGGGACCAACACGCTGATGGCAAAAAGATTGCCTCCATTGTCAAAATAACTACCTCTGCAAAATCCCTACTTTAACATGTTTGGACTAGAAAGAGTGAGGGCTGGAATAGTGCACTGGGGATATTTAGAAAATGTTGCAGATCTGGATACAGCTGTGTTGTGCAGGGGATTGGTTTGTCCTGTACATATTTGCATATGCACCCACGCGCGTGCGCACACACACACACACACACACACACACACACACACACACACACACACACACACAGCTGAACAATGTCAATGGCAGTCTCATATGTGTATTCATGTGTGTCTTTGCCTTGTTTGTCCTGTCTGGACATTGACAGAGAAAAAGACACTTGTGTAATACCGTTCTACCAACCCTGACCTGAACGCTCATGGAAACTGTATAGTTGTTCTGAAGGTTGGCCATTGATTCTCAGCCACGTGCATATGATGGTCAGCGAGAGAGACATTACCCCGTTATGTGCTGGGTAATCAAGCCCAGCCCCCTGTAGATGAACACATGTCTGGAATCTGAAGGTTCATTTGATTGGATCCCCTCTCTTCGGTGATGTCTGTGGAACAGCCTTCACTTACATATGAAAGGAAGGGTTTCAGGCCAAATGGTAGCTCCAGAGGGCACACGTTCAATCTGTAACATACGGATAAATGAAAAGTAACCAAGCGAGAGAGAGAGGTTTTTGTATTAGTGTATAAATTTACTATAAATCCTTCTTTAACACGACAGTCATGTGCATTTTGGATTATGGCCCTAGAGGCCTGCTTTCACTCGTTAGCCCTGACACACACAGGGCTGTGGTCTGGTGTTGGAGAAGTGTCCTGACACAGGGTTGTGGTGTTGGAGGAGGGTCCTGACACAGGGCTGTGGTGTTGGAGGAGGGTCCTGACACAGGGTTGTGGTGTTGGAGGAGGGTCCTGACACAGGGTTGTGGTGTTGGAGCGGTGTCCTGACACAGGGTTGTCGTGTTGGAGGAGGGATCTGACACAGGGTTGTGGTGTTGGAGGAGGGTCCTGACACAGGGCTGGGGTGTTGGAGGAGGGTCCTGACACAGGGCTGTGGTGTTGGAGGAGGGTCCTGACACAGGGCTGGGGTGTTGGAGGAGGGTCCTGACACAGGGCTGTGGTGTTGGAGGAGGGTCCTGACACAGGGCTGGGGTGTTGGAGGAGGGTCCTGACACAGGGTTGTGGTGTTGGAGGAGGGTCCTGACACAGGGTTGTGGTGTTGGAGGAGGGTCCTGACACAGGGTTGTGGTGTTGGAGGAGGGTCCTGACACAGGGTTGTGGTGTTGGAGGAGGGTCCTGACACAGGGTTGTGGTGTTGGAGGAGTGTCCTGACACAGGGCTGTGGTCTGGTGTTGGAGGAGGGTCCTGACACAGGGTTGTCGTGTTGGAGAAGTGTCCTGACACAGGGTTGTGGTGTTGGAGGAGTGTCCTGACACAGGGTTGTCGTGTTGGAGAAGTGTCCTGACACAGGGTTGTGGTGTTGGAGAAGTGTCCTGACACAGGGCTGTGGTATTGGAGAGGTGTCCTGACACAGGGTTGTGGTGTTGGAGAAGTGTCCTGACACAGGGTTGTGGTGTTGGAGGAGGGTCCTGACACAGGGTTGTGGTGTTGGAGAAGTGTCCTGACACAGGGTTGTGGTGTTGGAGGAGTGTCCTGACACAGGGCTGTGGTGTTGGAGAGGTGTCCTGACACAGGGTTGTGGTGTTGGAGAAGTGTCCTGACACAGGGTTGTGGTGTTGGAGAAGTGTCCTGACACAGGGTTGTGGTGTTGGAGAAGTGTCCTGACACAGGGCTGTGGTGTTGGAGAGGTGTCCTGACACAGGGTTGTGGTGTTGGAGAAGTGTCCTGACACAGGGCTGTCGTGTTGGAGGAGGGTCCTGACACAGGGCTGTGGTGTTGGAGGAGGGTCCTGACACAGGGTTGTGGTGTTGGAGGAGGGTCCTGACACAGGGTTGTCGTGTTGGAGGAGGGTCCTGACACAGGGTTGTCGTGTTGGAGAAGTGTCCTGACACAGGGTTGTGGTGTTGGAGGAGGGTCCTGACACAGGGTTGTGGTGTTGGAGAAGTGTCCTGACACAGGGCTGTGGTGTTGGAGGAGGGTCCTGACACAGGGTTGTGGTGTTGGAGAAGTGTCCTGACACAGGGTTGTGGTCTGGTGTTGGAGAAGTGTCCTGACACAGGGCTGTGGTGTTGGAGAAGTGTCCTGACACAGGGCTGTGGTCTGGTGTTGGAGAAGTGTCCTGACACAGGGTTGTGGTGTTGGAGAAGTGTCCTGACACAGGGTTGTGGTGTTGGAGAAGTGTCCTGACACAGGGCTGTGGTGTTGGAGAAGTGTCCTGACAAAGGGCTGTGGTGATGGAGGAGTGTCCTGACACAGGGCTGTGGTCTGGTGTTGGAGAAGTGTCCTGACACAGGGCTGTGGTGTTGGAGGAGTGTCCTGACACAGGGCTGTGGTGTTGGAGAGTGTCCTGACACAGGGCTGTGGTGTTGGAGAGGTGTCCTGACACAGGGCTGGGGTGTTGGAGAAGTGTCCTGACACAGGGCTGTGGCGTTGGAGAAGTGTCCTGACACAGGGCTGTGGCGTTGGAGAAGTGTCCTGACACAGGGCTGTGGTGTTGGAGGAGTGTCCCGACACAGGGTTGTGGTGTTGGAGAGTGTCCTGACACAGGGTTGTGGTGTTGGAGAGTGTCCTGACACAGGGTTGTGGTGTTGGAGAGTGTCCTGACACAGGGTTGTGGTGTTGGAGAGTGTCCTGACACAGGGCTGTGGTGTTGGAGAGTGTCCTGACACAGGGCTGTGGCGTTGGAGAAGTGTCCTGACACAGGGCTGTGGTGTTGGAGAGTGTCCTGACACAGGGCTGGGGTGTTGGAGAAGTGTCCTGACACAGGGCTGGGGTGTTGGAGAGTGTCCTGACACAGGGCTGTGGCGTTGGAGAAGTGTCCTGACACAGGGCTGTGGCGTTGGAGAAGTGTCCTGACACAGGGTTGTGGTGTTGGAGAAGTGTCCTGACACAGGGCTGTGGCGTTGGAGAAGTGTCCTGACACAGGGCTGTGGTGTTGGAGGAGTGTCCTGACACAGGGCTGTGGCGTTGGAGAAGTGTCCTGACACAGGGCTGAGGTGTTGGAGAAGTGTCCTGACACAGGGCTGTGGTGTTGGAGAAGTGTCCTGACACAGGGCTGGGGTGTTGGAGAAGTGTCCTGACACAGGGTTGTGGTGTTGGAGGAGTGTCCTGACACAGGGCTGTGGTGTTGGAGAGTGTCCTGACACAGGGCTGTGGTGTTGGAGAGGTGTCCTGACACAGGGCTGGGGTGTTGGAGAAGTGTCCTGACACAGGGCTGTGGCGTTGGAGAAGTGTCCTGACACAGGGCTGTGGCGTTGGAGAAGTGTACTGACACAGGGCTGTGGCGTTGGAGAAGTGTCCTGACACAGGGCTGTGGTGTTGGAGGAGTGTCCTGACACAGGGTTGTGGTGTTGGAGAGTGTCCTGACACAGGGTTGTGGTGTTGGAGAGTGTCCTGACACAGGGTTGTGGTGTTGGAGAGTGTCCTGACACAGGGTTGTGGTGTTGGAGAGTGTCCTGACACAGGGCTGTGGTGTTGGAGAGTGTCCTGACACAGGGCTGTGGCGTTGGAGAAGTGTCCTGACACAGGGCTGTGGTGTTGGAGAAGTGTCCTGACACAGGGCTGTGGTGTTGGAGAGTGTCCTGACACAGGGCTGGGGTGTTGGAGAAGTGTCCTGACACAGGGCTGGGGTGTTGGAGAGTGTCCTGACACAGGGCTGTGGCGTTGGAGAAGTGTCCTGACACAGGGCTGTGGCGTTGGAGAAGTGTCCTGACACAGGGTTGTGGTGTTGGAGAAGTGTCCTGACACAGGGCTGTGGCGTTGGAGAAGTGTCCTGACACAGGGCTGTGGTGTTGGAGGAGTGTCCTGACACAGGGCTGTGGCGTTGGAGAAGTGTCCTGACACAGGGCTGGGGTGTTGGAGAAGTGTCCTGACACAGGGCTGTGGTGTTGGAGAAGTGTCCTGACACAGGGCTGGGGTGTTGGAGAAGTGTCCTGACACAGGGCTGTGGTGTTGGAGAAGTGTCCTGACACAGGGCTGTGGTGTTGGAGAAGTGTCCTGACACAGGACTGTGGTGTTGGAGAAGTGTCCTGACACAGGGCTGTGGTGTTGGAGAAGTGTCCTGACACAGGGCTGTGGTGTTGGAGAAGTGTCCTGACACAGGGCTGTGGTGTTGGAGAAGTGTCCTGACACAGGGCTGTGGTGTTGGAGAGTGTCCTGACACAGGGTTGTGGTGTTGGAGAGTGTCCTGACACAGGGCTGTGGTGTTGGAGAAGTGTCCTGACACAGGGCTGTGGTGGGGTTTAGGTGGAGGGTCCCTTTAATATAGTCTAGGGGTTTGGCCAAAGACAAAGGAAAGGAAAGGCCACCCTTTGACAGAACTACCTCAGGTGTCCTTGAGCTCTCTGGCCCGGGGCCTTTGAAGTGAGCACTGTTAGTCTGTCTGTTGGGCTTGTTTAAAGGGCTTTCTGTTTGACAGATCAATCCCTCTGCATCTCTAGTGTGGGACATAGATAAATGTTGATTTTTCTTTAAAAGCGGTGCTGTCTGTAATGTGTGGCAACCCCCTGACTGACTGTCCACCTGTGGTTTAATGAGAATGATCTATTTGGCTGATAGCTCACCACCCCTGATGTCTCAGGTACTACAGTAGTGCAGACAGCTGGTGGTTCTCTATGTGCCTTGTGTGTGTGTGTGTGTGTGTGTGTGTGTGTGTGTGTGTGTGTGTGTGTGTGTGTATGTGTGTGCGCGTGCGCGTGCGCGCGTGCGTGCGCGTGCGTGCGTGCGTGCGTGCGTGCGTGCGTGTGTGCGTGCGTGCGTGCGTGCGTGCGTGTGTGTGTGTGTGTGTGTGTGTGTGTGTGTGTGTGTGTGTGTGTTAACTTGGTGTTAGTTTCTGTTTATGTGTGTTGTGTTTCAGTGCGGTTTGTTGTCACCACCCTCTCTGTAACAGCTGAGTAAAAAAACAACCAGTTAAAAGGCTCTATGGTTATTGTGGACACAATGATTGGGTGATAAAAGTGTTGGGGGAAACTAATAAACTGAATTTGGAGTTGATTGGGATTCTGTTTTAATGAATCCATGATCGTTTAATTAGGGAAAGGAAGGGTTCCCATCTCTGTGTTATTTCCCCAGCAGCCCGTAGGCTGTGTTCTCAGCAGGAGAAGAGCTGCTGTACTGCATCACACTACAATAGTCTCTGTCTGAGACACTCACAGAGGGATTACACCATTTGTTTAATTATTTGTAATATCACTCTGGTTTTTCTTATTTTTTATAATCATAATCATAATATTTTTTTCTCCAGACAAATGTTTAGTTTAAATAAGACATTACATATTGTCTTATTAATTAAAGAATTACATATTGTCTATTTGTCTGTTACTTTCCTCATTGTTTCAATTAACATCACATTAATAATTCAAAGGCTTGTTAATTTCTACCCCCTGCAATTAAAAGAGCTCTCATTTATTAACGGGAATGAGTCAGATGTTATACACTGAGTGTACAAAACATTATGAACACCTGCTCTTCCATGACATAGACTGACCAGGTGAATCCAGGTGAAAGCTATGATCCCTTATTAATGTCACTTATTAAATCCACTTCAATCAGTGTAGATGAAGGGGAGGAGACAGATTAAAGAAGGATTTTTAAGCCTTAAGAAAATTGAGACATGGATATGTGCAATTCAATATTAGGAAGATGTTCTTAATGTTTTGTAAACTCAGTGTATGTTTCATGAAGAAACACTTGTTTATTGAATTACTACCCTGGTTATGTCTTTAATACAGTGGGCTATGATAGTCTGGGTGGAGAGCGCTCTTAGTGGGTTTTGAAAGTAAAATTGTGTGTGTGTGTGTAGATGTCTGCCCGTCTTTCTGTCTTTGTTTGTTTCTCTATTTGTCCATCTGCCTGTCCGTGTGTGTGTGTGTGTGTGTGTGTGTGTGTGTGTGTGTGTGTGTGTGTGTGTGTGTGTGTGTGTCTGTTTTTCCATATCTGACCCTGTGCGTGTGTCTGTCCGTGTGTGTGTGCAGTACAGTGCAGAGAGGTGAGACAGTGTGGTGTGGACACTGGCAGACTGCTGGCTAGGACGGCTGGGTCTTTTGAGAGGTTGGACTGTCAGCTCAGAGGTGCTATAAAGATGACAGCAGATTACCATTCAGTCAGGGCCAGTCTGTGGGCCTTCTCTCTCCTATTGTTACTTTCAGTCTCAAGGCTGCACATTCAGATCCATTCTCCCTGGCCTACTCTATTAACCCTCCATCCTCTCTGACTGAGATCTCTTTTCTGTACTTTGACACCAATTGCAAATGTGTTGGTATATTTCTCTGGTCTGCTGTTGGTATATTTTATTCCCTGCCTAGCCGCAGGAGACCAAGGTACAGTAGCACAAATTACTGGCAGATCAATTAAGTGTGACCTTAAAAACCTCTGTCCTGGTTTAATTGGCGGTGCTGAAGCAGGGTAATTGTATAAATCAGCTGTTAATGAGATCGCAGCTTGTTGTGAAAAACAAGATAATGTGAGGAAATGAACATCAATGAGCTTTGTGCCGTTTCAGGCCCGCGTTGTGGCTGTGCACAATGATCACTCCACTTCTCTCTCACTTTGGATGTTGTTGTGGTTCCTGTTTTGGTGTGTTATTTTTCCACTTCCTGGAGGTAGAAATATTGATGTTAAATTCCGGGTTAGATAATGGCTTAAAGTGGTATGTCCATATTGCAGAGGCTTCGGATTGTTTGTATTTTCCCTAACAGAACAGAGCTCTGGCGGCTGGGCTCAGAGAGAGACGTGCCGTCACTAGCAGAGCATGCTGCTAAATAAATCATTAGCCTGTCGCGCTCGAGGAAAGAAAGTCCAAATTAAATAAAACAACCACTTTATATGAAGCCATGTAATAGTGGAATCTACTGGCTGTAGGACAGATTAATGAGGTATTAGAGAAGTGTATTTTAAACATTGTCTAGGACGTGGTCCCGATCTCTTTCATTACTAAAGCTGTTTTACCTCAGCTGTAGACGTTCTGACCATGGGCCAGCAGTCACCTTCTCCTCCTTACCCCCCTCCCTCCTATCTCCCTCTCTCTCCTTTCCTCTCCAAGTTTGTTTTGATATTTGGCAAATAAAGTTATGTTACTGATCGTATCGATTTTCTTTTAATAACGTATCCATAAAATATGTTGTTTTGAATTGAATGTCCTGGGATGGATTGTTTAACTGTTTGGATAAAGAATTAATATACATATTTTTTGAAGATGGACAAAGAGACATTTATATATTTTGTCTGGTTTTTTTTATCATTTCAGGTCACTTTCATGAGTTCAAAATCAACTAACCAGTGATCGCTGGGTGCTGGGGATTTAATCTTTCTGTTCATGTAAGTACTCTTTTTCCTCCATTTTGATTTCTTTCTAAAGGCTATCCAGTTAGATTTGTCTTTTACCCCTGGAGTCTTCCATGCACATTGAATACCTGCATTGAATGAAATGCACAAATACATTGTAATATAATGGACGCTACAGAATAAGCTTATATTGTTGCTTCACATGGTCACTTTTACAATTTAGACCTACACTACATGACCAAAAGTATGTGGACACCTGCTCGTCAAACATCACATTCCAAAATCATGGGCATTAATATGGAGTTGGTCCCCCCTTTACCGCTATAACAGCCTCCACTCTTCTGGGAAGGCCTTCCACTAGATGTTGGAACATTGCTGCGGTGACTTGCTTTCATTCAGCCACAAGAGCATTAATGAGGTCGGGCACTGATGTTGGGTGATTAGGCCTGGCTCACAGTCGGAGTTCCAATTCATCCCAAAGGTGTTCAGTGGGGTTGAGGTCAGGGCTCTGTGCAGGCCAGACAAGTTCTTCCACACCGATCTCAACAAAACATTTCTGTATGGACCTCGATTTGTGCACGGGGAATTGTCATGCTGAGATAGGAAAAGGCCTTTCCCAAACTGTTGCCACAAAGTTGGAAGCACAGAATAGTCTAGAATGTTATTGTATGCTGTAGCATTAAGATTTCCCTCCACTGGAACTAAGGGGCATACCTCAAACCATGAAAGATAGTCCCAGACCATTATTCCTCATCCACCAAACTTTACAGTTGGCACGATGCATTGGGGCAGGTAGCGTTCTCCTGGCATCCGCCAAACCCAGGTTAGTCCGTCGGACTGCCAGATGGTGAAGCATGATTCATCACTCCAGAGAACGCGTTTCCACTGCTCCAGAGTCCAATGGCGACGAGCTTTATACCACTCCAGCCGACGCTTGCCATTGTGCATGGTGATCTTAGGCTTGTGTGCAACTGCTCGGCCATGAAAAGTAATTTCATGTTGCATCCACAGGCAGTTTGGAACTCGGTAGTGTTGCAATCGAGGACAGACAATTTTTACGCATTACGTGCTTCAACACTCGACGTTCTCATTCTGTGAGCTTGTGTGGCCTACCACTTCGCGGCTGAGCCGTTGTTGCTCCTAGACGTTTCCACAATAACAACACTTACTGTTGACCGGGGCAGCTCTAGCAGGGCAGAAATTTGACGAACTGACTTGTTGGGAAGGTGGCATCCTATGATGATGCCACTTTGAAAGTCACTGAGCTATTCAGTAAGGCCATACTACTGCCAATGTTTGTCTATGGAGATTGCATGGTTGTGTGCTCGATTTTATACACCTGTCAGCAACGGGTGTAGCTGAAATAGCCGAATCCACTAATTTGAAGAGGTGTCCACATACTGTTGTATATATAGTGTATTTTGGAGTTGTTTATTCAGGTACTGAATCTGTATTTCTTCAGATTCTGCTTTTATTTCCAGTAAAAAGAAAAATACTGCACACAATCTGAGGTTAAAGTACATTTTGACACCTACGTTCTTGTATTCTAGCTTTAGTTGTAAATAGAGGTTGAATACAGAAGACCATGGAACTGTGACACGTACGTGCATGGTCAGGCTAGCTAATGACGTCAAGGCCTTGTGAGACTTGTGAACCCTCTGTGAGTTTACCTCAACCTCTGAGGCCCTTAGAAAACTAAACCCAGGTGTCTTGGTTTTTGTCCTCACTTTCCATTTCTACCTCCATTGTAGCATGTATAGTGCTTTTGATTCTATTCTCTACGCTAATGTCGGCTGCTGTTATTGGTAGTTTATGGCTGCGTGTCGTCTCAATAAGAACATTCACAAGAGGGAAGAAAGAGTCCATTTCAGGAAACGCAGGCAGCGCCTCCGAAAACAGCCAGTATATGGCTGCACTATATTGCTACAATACGCCTTTAATGGGAGCTCTCTCTGCTGCTGCCACTGTTGTAATAAAATTGTATCTGAGAAAATGTTTCTTGAGCAAATAAAGCCGAGAAAGTTTAGTTGATTTTAATCTTTTTTCAAATGTCAGTTGGAGATGGTTTCCGGAGAGGCAGGACTGAATGATAATAATGTGGCTGAGGAGTCCTTGTTGGTCCTGCATAATCAACTGATAAGAGTCAATCCCATCTCAAAGTTCACGGCCATTTACTAATACCAACGGTTTATCTCTGCCATTTCTCCTCAAACACAATTGTCTTCAGTGCAGATCAATGCTCCCATCTAAAGCAAACTGGCTTATGGTTTTCTGATTTGTTTTGAAGGGAGTGTGGGCTTGTCTTTAGCTCCAGTGAGCAGATAGAATGGTTGAATAACAAAGTCTTAGCAGTGATTACTCCTTTTGTCTGCCTAGCCTGTCAGTCAAGCCATTATCACATCCTGTCGCTCTTTGTTACTATAATGATAGGGTTCACATCGGTCAGCTGCTCAGGTAACAAAAAAAAGAGCCAGATATCATTTCGCTATTTATTTAGTTTGACATCCAGTCTGGCTGTGAGCTGTCTAGTCCTTTTTGATTCTATCGCTTTAGAACATATTATACAATTTCACTTGTTTAGTTCTAATTTATCACCAATTAATACTGCTCAGTGAAAAAAGTTGATAAACGAATGGAAAGAGCATTCATTAGCCAGACTGTATCATGTGCTAACACTGTGTAACACTGGTGAGCTCCTGATACTTGAAAATAAGGGAGAGCTGCACACACTAGGAGCTCAGATGCAAAAATGTAATATCCAACGTTTCAACAGCCAAGCTGTCTTCATCAGGGTACGATCACAAACACTGCGAGATGACTCGTTTATATAGTGTCAAAAGACACACAGGTGTCTGTAATCATGGCCAAGTGTGGCCTAATATCATTGGTTAATTCTCAAATATACAAATGGCATACAAAGTACAGCATACAAAAAAACAAATGGATAGCATACGATCATAGATTCATTTTAGACTACACAAGCTTACAAACTTTTTGGAAGCAAACCACTCGATTTCGTCTCTGCGTTATATTGGCATCGAACATGTCACCCTCCCTAGGAGAGGGGGTGACCTTGATAATTTATTGTTAAAACGAGAGGCTGCCTGGATCTTTAGTTTAAAGACCCTTGCTCCCTTCGGTCTCAACATAGACTTTGATCTGAAGCCATTCTTGTGATTTTTGTGACTTTGCCATTGTAATTGTTTGTAAGCTTGTGTAGTCTAAAATGAATCTATGATCGTATGCTATCCATTTGTTTTTTTGTATGCTGTTCTTTGTATGCCATTTGTATATTTGAGAATTAACCAATGATATTAGGCCACACTTGGCCATGATTACAGACACCTAGTGGACAGTTAGTACTTTGCTCGCACTGTTATTTAAGAAGTGTCAGTGTGCATTAGAATAGATTATACCACACTCACTGTGTCTCCCTGTCTTACTGGTGTCGTGTCTTTGGGTTACCATTAAACTGAAGATATGTTTATCAATTAGCTCCCTGTAATTATTATCACGCGATTAAACTGATTAATCGTTTAATTGTAATTAACTAGGAGATCGGGGCACCAAGGAGAATATTCAGATTACAAAGCTATAATTTTCCTAATATAACTTTCCTGTACTATAATATTATATTCTATTACAGTATAGGTCGATTATCTTCTAGTTTAAATGGTGTATTTACCTCTAGTCCAGTCTCATTCCAAACGTCGTAAATTGTTGTATCTGCACGAACCCAGTCTTTACTAAAATCATCCATACATCAATTGTCTTAAAATCATTTATTTACTACACTAAGTAATTAACAGAAAAACATACAAACAGTAATTATCGTCACAAAGGATTGGTATCGGAATGTGCCCTACTGGCTAAACAGGCAGGTCGGCCTGTTGAACAATGGATTATAAAAGGTCGGCTGAGAAGTTACACAGGGTTCATTAATATTAACAATTGACAATTGAAGGCTCACTCATTCGGGAACAATTGCAATCAATATACACTGCTCAAAAAAATAAAGGGAACACTTAAACAACACAATGTAACTCCAAGTCAATCACACTTCTGTGAAATCAAACTGTCCACTTAGGAAGCAACACTGATTGACAATAAATTCCACATGCTGTTGTGCAAATGGAATAGACAACAGGTGGAAATTATAGGCAATTAGCAAGACACCCCCAATAAAGGAGTGGTTCTGCAGGTGGGGACCACAGACCACTTCTCAGTTCCTATGCTTCCTGGTTGATGTTTTGGTCACTTTTGAATGCTGGCGGTGCTTTCACTCTAGTGGTAGAATGAGACGGAGTCTACAACCCACACAAGTGGCTCAGGTAGTGCAGCTCATACAGGATGGCACATCAATGCGAGCTGTGGCAAGAATGTTTGCTGTGTCTGTCAGCGAAGTGTCCCGAGCATGGAGGCGCTACCAGGAGACAGGCCAGTACATCAGGAGACGTGGAGGAGGCCGTAGGAGGGCAACAACCCAGCAGCAGGACTGCTACCTCCGCCTTTGTGCAAGGAGGAGCAGGAGAAGCACTGCCAGAGCCATGCAAAATGACCTCCAGCAGGCCACAAATGTGCATGTGTCTTCTCAAACGGTCAGAAACAGACTTCATGAGGGTGGTATGAGGGCCCGACGTCCACAGGTGGGGGTTGAGCTGACAGCCCAACACCGTGCAGGACGTTTGGCATTTGCCAGAGAACACCAAGATTGGCAAATTCGCCACTGGTGCCCTGTGCTCTTCACAGATGAAAGCAGGTTCACACTGAGCACGTGACAGACTTGACAGAGTCTGGAGACGCCGTGGAGAACGTTCTGCTGCCTGCAACATCCTCCAGCATGACCGGTTTGGCGGTGGGTCAGTCATGGTGTGGGGTGGCATTTCTTTGGGGGGCTGCACAGCCCTCCATGTGCTCGCCAGAGGTAGCCTGACTGCCATTAGGTACCGAGATGAGATCCTCAGACCCCTTGTGAGACCATATGCTGGTGCGGTTGGCCCTGGGTTCCTCCTAATGCAAGACAATGCTAGACCTCATGTGGCTGGAGTGTGTCAGCAGTTCCTGCAAGAGGAAGGCATTGATGCTATGGACTGGCCCGCCCGTTCCCCAGACCTGAATCCAATTGAGCACATCTGGGACATCATGTCTCGCTCCATCCACCAACGTCACGTTGCACCACAGACTGTCCAGGAGTTGGCGGATGCTTTAGTACAGGTCTGGGAGGAGATCCCTCAGGAGATCATCCGCCACCTCATCAGGAGCATGCCCAGGCATTGTAGGGAGGTCATACAGGCACGTGGAGGTCACACACACTACTGAGCCTCATTTTGACTTGTTTTAAGGACATTACATCAAAGTTGGATCAGCCTGTAGTGTGGTTTTCCACTTTAATTTTGAGTGTGACTCCAAATCCAGACCTCCATGGGTTGATAAATTGGATTTCTAGTGATTTCTTTTGTGTGATTTTGTTGTCAGCACATTCAACTATGTAAAGAAAAAAGTATTTAATAAGATTATTTCTTTCATTCAGATCTAGGATGTGTTGTTTAAGTGTTGCCTTTATTTTTTTGAGCAGTATATATTTACGCTCAGTGTGTCGTTCTGATTCTTGTTGGAGAGTAGTTCTGTTGGGGAGTTTTGTCCGCGTTCTCTCTCTCTCGGTTAGAATGGATCTTTCAGAGCGACATTCATTAATGTCGTCATAGAATGGTTGTTTCGTTGGTCTTCGCGTTCGATGATATAATTTACTTAGCTGCAGACTAATAATTAATATCAAAGACTTGTTCTTATTCTGTCGGTATCAATAGTCCAAAAGTTAACCACGTGGTATGGTTCACTTTCAGTAGAGGAATTAGATGGTAGAACCTATGTGGCCACGGAGTGTAGGCCTGGTCTGAAGAAATGTAAATCCGGGGGTGTTTTATAGTGCCCATAGAACAGCTTGTCAAATGACGCCTGGTCCTGTATGGGTCCCTGGGGGCGTGCCTATGACTGAGTTAGATTTGGTTACAGAAATACAATTCTATCACATTACATCAGTACAATAGCATCTCAATGTCTTACAAAAGCTTTATCCTTATTAATACATTCCATACACCCATATGATGCAAGTCTTAAACTGAGTCTATTATATAAACAGTTTTATGGTAATATGGCTATATTGTCTCTTCTGAGTATCACAAAATTGTACGAAGCGGATCATTTCGTAGCTGGATTCTTCACCAATCTTCCATACCTACTCCAGAACACAAAATGTCGCTTGGCTCTCCAATTCTATGAGTTGGAAGAATTTCCTGTGTCTCTCTATGGGCCGTGTGGCCAGAGACTCTCCTGGAATTTTAGAGTTTTTACGACCCTTTACACACAGGGTCGATTGGGTGCAAAAGGGAGGGGTCAACTGTCCTCCCTGTACCAAAAGAGGCCAACGTCATGACACTGGTTTTAGATGGCCTGTGTGTGATGTTCAAAACACCTACTCCACTCCCCTGTGCTCTTCTACCAGCCAGACCTGACACACTCATTCATCTAAATCCTATGCAACTTGAATCTACATGTTTCATTAATCCTAAAACGAGGCGGTGAGTCATTTTGACGGTGTGTGGCTTGTTTTGCGGGACGACGTATTTAGTCACTTCTGTGTGAACTCATTTGGAAACACCCAGGCGTGGAGGGCCGAATACACTCTTTGTCAGCGTGTGTCATCATGTAATAAGTGATGGACACACAGCAGTCACTCTGGGCTATGCTCAGTTCAGCACTGATGCCCCTCATGGGGAAGATCTGCTGGAGACGTTTTCTGAGAAATTAAATAAACAGCACTTCACCACAAAATGAAAATGAATAACCTTTGGTTGGTTATCTTCTCATCTATTATTTATCAAAAGGGCCTGTTGGTTCAGCCGACTGACCCTGCCTGCGCTGATTATGACCCGTGGTGTAGATGAACAGAGACTGTTTGACAAAGTGATTTTAATTTCATCAGCCTTGGTTTCAATTGCTCCAGAGGAACACTGGGAATATTCAAATTGATTGTTGGCAGATTTATTTACAGTTGAAGTCGGAAGTTTACATACACTTAGGTTGGAGTCATTAAAACTCGTTTTTCAACCACTCCACAAATTTCTTGTTAATAAACTATAGTTTTGGCAAGTCATTTTTCCAACAATTGTTTACAGACAGATTATTTCACTTGTAATTCACTGTATCACAATTCCAGTGGGTCAGAAGTTTACATGCACTAAGTTGACTGTGCCTTTAATAAACAGCTAGGAAAATTCCAGAAATTATGTTATGTATCTAGAAGCTTCTGTTAGGCTAATTGACATAATTTGAGTCAATTGGAGGTGTACCTGTGGATGTATTTCAAGGCCTACCTTCAAACTCAGTGCCTCTTTGCTTGACATCATGGGAAAAAGAAAATAAATCTGCCAAGACCTCAAAAAAATTGTAGACCTCCACAAGTCTGGTTCATCCTTGGGAGCAATTTCCAAATGCCTGAAGGTACCACTTTCATCTGTACAAACAATAGTACGCAAGTATAAACACCATGGGACCACACAGCCGTCATACCGCTCAGGAAGGAGACGCGTTCTGTCTCCTAGAGATGAATGTACTTTGGTGCGAAAAGTGCAAATCAATCCCAGAACAACAGCAAAGGACCTTGTGAAGATGCTGGAGGAAACAGGTACAAAAGTATCTATATCCACAGTAAAACAAGTCCTATATCAACATAACCTGAAAGGCCCCTCAGCAAGGAAGAGGCCACTGCTCCAAAACCACCATAAAAAAGCCAGACTACGGTTTGCAACTGCACATGGGGTCAAATATCATACTTTTTGGAGCAATGTCCTCTGGTCTGATGAAACAAAAATAGAACTGATTGGCCATAATGACCATCGTTATGTTTGGAGGAAAAAGGGGGAGGCTTGCAAGCCGAAGAACACCATACCAACCGTGAAGCACAGGGGTGGCAGCATCATGTTGTGGGGGTGCTTTGCTGCAGGAGGGACTGGTGCACTTCACAAAATAGATGGCATCATGAGGGAGTAAAATTATGTGGATATATTGAAGCAACATCTCAAGACATTAGTCAGGAAGTTAAAGCTTGGTCGCAAATGAGTCTTCCAAATGGACAACGACCCCAAGCATACCAAAGTTGTGTCAAAATGGCTTAAGGACAACAAAGTCAAATATTGGAGTGGCCATCACAAAGCACTGACCTCAGTCCTATAGAAAATGTATGGGAAGAACTGTAAAAGTGTGTGATAGGAAGGAGGCCTACAAACCTGACTCAGTTACACCAGCTCTGTCAGGAGGAATGGGCCAAAATTCACCCAACTTATGTTGGGAAGCTTGTCGAAGGCTACCCGAAATGTTTGACCCAAGTTAAACAATTTAAAGGCAATGCTACCAAATACTAATTAAGTGTATGTAAACTCCTGACCCACTGGGAATGTGATGAAAGAAATAAAACCTGAAAAAAATCATTCTCTCCACTATTATTCTGACATTTCACATTCTTAAAATAAAGTGGTGATCCTAACTGACCTAAGACAGGGAATTTTTACTTCGATTAAATGTCAGGAATTGTGAAAAACTGAGTTTAAATGTATTTGGCTAAGGTGTATGTAAACTTCCGACTTCAACTGTATCTGTCAGGAAAGATTTTTCGTACAGGTATGTAGATACAGTATGCCTCCATTCACTAACGCTACATAACCTGATAGATACTGTTAGTTGTAAGGTTTGGTGACATTGTGTTTAACCCCTTTAGATATTACCATTTTTCAATCCCCTCTCTATGAGCTGCCATCCCAGCAACATGTTATTGTTATCGGGGTTATACCCTCCTATCAGCTTTATTAGATATGAGGCCTGATTTTGATGGGTTGATGTGCTTTATTTGATTCTCTGTAGAATGAAACCTAGTATAGACTTGGCTGCTTTCCTTCCTCTCAAGTTGCAGCCCTTGTAGGACAGAGAGAAGTTTCACCTATTAGCTATATACTGCAGAAAACGGGACCTGAGAACTTGGCATTAATCTTCTCGCTTCCCCAGCTGTGGAAAGTAATGCATAACTAAAAGTCTGGTAAAATGAATTAATGATTTCAACCATGAACTTTTCTCCCAAAACGCCATGAATCGTCTCCGGCTGATAATGCGTACCGACCCTGGAGTGTGAAATGCCCGTTGCGTTGAGAGTATCCAGTTAATTGATTCGCAAATTATTTTTAAGTTTGGGGTGCCCAGGGGAGTGCTGGGCTCTAATGACAGCCATTTCGGGAGAGTTTAAAAACTCTTTCTTTCCATGCCTGGGTTGGATTGGATTAAGCTAACAAGCCCAATCAAAGCCTGGGAGAGGGGAGAGAGGCAGAAGGGAGAAGGCCTTCACGAGTCCCATGTATCCACTTTCTCCCCACCCCGCAACCCCCAAGTCCTGTCTGGAGGGGATGCTGGGGACGGGTCCCATGTATCCACTTTCTCCCCACCCCGCAACCCCCAAGTCCTGTCTGGAGGGGATGCTGGGGCACGGGTCCCATGTATCCACTTTCTCCCCACCCCGCAACCCCCAAGTCCTGTCTGGAGGGGATGCTGGGGCACGGGTCCCATGTATCCACTTTCTCCCCACCCCGCAACCCCCAAGTCCTGTCTGGAGGGGATGCTGGGGCACGAGTCCCATGTATCCACTTTCTCCCCACCCCGCAACCCCCAAGTCCTGTCTGGAGGGGGATGCTGGGGCACGGATCCCATGTACCCACTTTCTCCCCACCCCGCAACCCCTAAGTCCTGTCTGGAGGGGGATGCTGGGGCACGGGTCCCATGTACCCACTTTCTCCCCACCCCGCAACCCCCAAGTCCTGTCTGGAGGGGGATGCTGGGGCACGGGTCCCATGTACCCACTTTCTCCCCACCCCGCAACCCCCAAGTCCTGTCTGGAGGGGATGCTGGGGCACGGGTCCCATGTATCCACTTTCTCCCCACCCCGCAACCCCCAAGTCCTGTCTGGAGGGGGATGCTGGGGCACGGATCCCATGTACCCACTTTCTCCCCACCCCGCAACCCCCAAGTCCTGTCTGGAGGGGATGCTGGGGCACGGGTCTCTAAAGTCTGTTCTGTGAAAATGACATGGTTTTAGCAACCTGCATCAAAGTTGTCTGTTTGGTCATGAAGATACAGTCATGTTGCTGGATGAGATGCTGAGAAAGTATCCGTTGAGTGTAACATAAGTGGTCTCATCATCAGGGTGAAATCAGAAACGACCACATCAATTCATGACCTCCCTCTTGAGAGACAGACATATTTCGACTGTTTTTTCTCCTGCTTTTGTAGCTGTGGTTTTATGTCAAAGTGGTGGGATTATTGTGCCTATAATGATAATAGGAAGTGTTGAGGTCATCTCTATTGAGTAACCATCTCTGTAAGTACAGTATGCTTTTAGCTGGCGTCTGGTCGCATATTTGATAAACAACACATTGTGAAACATTGGTCATAAGCAATGTGAAAAGCATTGGAATCAAAGTTTGGATTCCATTCACAAAATGTCTTCCATTCCAATGAAGTTGGGCAGATTGGACTGATAGGAGAGATAGAATTTTGATGGATAGAGTGGGTACTTGAAAATGAGCCACATTTCCCCCATGGTTAAGATGTTTATTGTTTGAGTTATGTAAAAGGTGCTACTTCATTTAATGTACTTTTGTTTAGGCTATCTTTGTCAATACAGTACAGAAAAATACAGAAAAAATACTAAGCCATTTTGATGGAATATAAGTATTCTCTCCTCATGGTGTAATTCTGCCAGGGTTGTTGTCTTTCTTCCAGGGGTCATTAACTTGTGTATCAACATACATTTTTTTCTGTAAACTTAACATTTACATTTCTGAAGAAGTTAGACACCAACACGAATGGGGAATGATTGACTTGGACATAGTATAATGTCATTACTCTTTAAGTTAATTACATGGCTTCACTATGACTGGCTTTAAGATGAGAAGAATGAAGTTTTAGAACAGCTCACAGTGAGTAAGCATTGTCAGTTGATCTTTCTGAGAAATCAGCTGCCACTGTCTGAAATAACCACCCTGCCTAATTGATCTCAACATGAATGAATGTTGTAAGCTCGGTGAAGTTGTTTCCTTGTTTGTCCTGGAGGGTGGCGCAGGGGTGGCCTGTGGTAATGTCTGCATTATGCTCAGATGGTCTTGCTGTAGTGTAGCCCGACCCAGTACCTAGCGTCCGTTACTCCCCCACTAAGTGGCTGGATCTCTGTGCTAATACCAAGGAGCCTGTAATCTGGGCCCATTAGCAGGCGCTGTCATTCAGACACACTGTGTCGGCCTGATTTAAATAAAATGAAATGAAGATGGTTGTTTCTGGTCCCTTGGCTTCAGTCATTGCCATAAACATATGCTCCGTGCCCTGCTTCTCTCCATCTTATTTCTCATTTTAATTTGTTGTGTGGGCTGTGCTAGAAATCACATTTAATACAATCCTCCCAGGGACTCTGTCATATAATAACATGGTAATTTCTGTGTATCCTTTTGAAAAATGAGGAAATTAATTCTTCCTGACATGTTGTAATTATTTCAGTGTGAACGGTGGATAGGCTCCCTCCCCAGCCCCCAACGTGTCGGAGGCAAGCGGCTGCCGGCGGGTGCCGTGGTGCTAATGCTGACCAGCAGCCCGTTTAATTTGAAACATGAGCAGACACCTTTCAACACACCTTCTTAATGTTGGAGTGCCTCACAAATTAATTCACTACTCATCTGGCAGCTCTAGCTCAGGGGGATGGAGAGATGGGACACTATCACTATTAGTCAAGGTGTAGTTGTAGCCTAGGTTTGTGTGTGCGTGTGTGTGTGTGTGTGTGTGTGTGTGTGTGTGTGTGTGTGTGTGTGTGTGTGTGTGTGTGTGTGTGTGTGTGTGTGTGTGTGTGTGTGTGTGTGTGTGTGTGTGTGTGTGTGTGTGTGTGTGTGTGTGTGTGTGTGTGTGTGTGTGTGTGTGTGTGTGTGTGTGTGTGTGTGTGTGGAGATGGGAGAACCCTGGGGATGTTGGGGATACTAGGACAGGTTTTCTGTAATCCTCTCCCAGTGCTGTCAGTAGGCCACCCTTTCACACATCTCCTCTGGCGACTGAGAGGTCTGAAATGCTCCCACACACATCACTGCCACATGTATGAGGCTGGAGCCTTATCTTAAACATCAACCCCTGTCCCTGCAAACATGCAAGGCTCCTTTCCGCTGTGTCCTCCTGAAGGAATGTGTTAGTTTCCTCACAGGTAGTCTTGTAGTGTCTTCCCCAGCACAGGTTGAACTTAGTGTCTCTCTCTCCAAGCCAGCAGCAGCAACTCTATCCTGTGCCTGTCAGACAGATCCCTCCTTACCCCTCTCTCACCCCTCCCACCCCCTTCCTACCCACTCCCTTCCTCCTCTTACCACCAGGATCCCACTTTAAATATAACACCCCGTGGGATCATGGATTAATTCATTGCCTGAAATTAAGACACCACAGTTGTTCCTATATGACATATCTTCTGAATGACAAGGCAATTACACCCAGAGCTTGGTTTATGTTCAAAAAGAAATGTAATCGCTGCTCAACAAGGGAATCTTAATATCATCACTGGTCAAGAGCAGAGGTACTTAATATAAGCAGCACTCTTCATCCAGAACGCTGCAGAATTGATATGATTAAGCAGAACTAAGAGTGGCACATCCAAGTGTGTGTGTATGTGTGTGTGTTTGTGTTATACTGTGCAAGTGTAATTCTGTGTGAATTTCTCAAAAGTGTGTGGGTATGACACATGCACTTTCACACGCACGTAGACAAAAAGCTGACACCAGACGAATAGACCTTAACTGACCATAGCATTCTCAATTAAGACCATCCCATTGACATTCACCTCATCACGAAGTCCTCATTGAATGGTCAGCCACTGGATAGTCAGCAGCCAAATGTTTCCTAATTACCTGGGATTTGTCATTTGTACTTTTTCTCCCTCCATTCTCCTGTTTAAGCCTGACATGAGGTCACAAAAGAGGGTCACAGAGTACGTTATGATTATGGAGTACAATACTGAGTCATGAAGATGACTGTATTTCCTAAGAAAGGAAGACTACGTGCTCTAAGAAAGTAATATACTGCCCTTGTGTATTCTCACCAGAGCCAGCAGGTACTAACAGTAAAAAGCAAGGAGGACGAAGGCACTCTTAATCTCATTAAAAACCTTTATTTGTATGGCATGTTCAATGGAACAAATAGACCCAACCTTGAACTCCCTAACCAAGGCCACGCTGCCGAAACACGTCAGAGTTTTAAAATATTTATTCCATTGAACATACCATGCAAATAAATGTATTTTAATTATATGAAGAGTGCCTTGGCCCTCCTTGCTTTTAAAAGTCCAATTTACCCCTTTTACCGAAGAGCACTTTCTATTAACAAAGACCTACTATTGTGTAGCCACGCAGCGCTTCCCTTCCTGTAGTTTGAGTTAGTGCAAGGCATTGTAGACATCCATGCTGTTAGAGAGAGAGGGAAAGTGTGTTTTCCACTCTGATTATGAACAGAATCTAAGGACCTGTGACAGGAAAAAAACAAAAAAACATAATTTATTGAACCTTTGGGGCCGGGTTAAAGACACAGAGCTGTAATTGATTTGGTGTGTGTATGCATGTGTGTGTGAGAAAGAGAGAGCGAGAGTTTGTGTGTGTGTGTGTGTGTGTGTGTGTGTGTGTGTGTGTGTGTGTGTGTGTGTGTGTGTGTGTGTGTGTGTGTGTGTGTGTGTGTGTGTGTGTGTGTGTGTGTGTGTGTGTGTGTGTGTGTGTGTGTGTGTGTGTGTGTGTGTGTGTGTGTGTGTGTGTGTGTATGCTCGTCTATGAGTGGGAGAAGGGCTTGCAGGCAGCCGTGGCGTCATGCTCTGGGAGAAGAGAGGAGAGCTTTGTGAGCGGTGGGTGGGTCCCCCCATGACTCAGAGAGGAGGAGAGGCGTCAACATGGCCGCCTGGCCCAGAGGAATTAACGTCCCCACACCCTGGTTAATCAGTGCCATCTTGGCTCTACGTCATCACCCAGCTAGGGAGCAGTCTCCTCTTCTCCCCTCTCCTCTCTCAGCTGCCTGGGCTAACATGTAGGCATAGGTTATAGCCAGACTCTCCCATTAATTAAAAGTCACTTTCCAGTGACCAGGTCAGACATGGTGGAGTAGAGTCTGTCTGTAGGTGGCCTCTGTGTCTCTCTCTCCGCTGGGCTCAGCTCTGCTCTGAGCTGGCCTGGGCTGTTAATGACTGAAGGCTGGGAGCAGCGCTCCATGCCAAGACCCACATGGCTGTGGTGGTGCATTAATTCAGCAGTCAATTTGACTGGAAGTTTGAAATCTGTGCTAGGTTAGGGGGACGTGCTGAAGCTGTGTTAATAGCTAGCTTGTTGTCCATATGGTACTGCTTTAATGGAGCACATTTACTGCAGATGGTGAGAGTTGGTTGGGCAGAGGCAGCTTTTGGCAGAGGTCCGTTCATCGAAAAGGCTGCCGTGAGCCCAGCGCTAGCTGTCCTTTAACACTGTCTATCCTCCCTATTTCTCATTCACCAAAACGCTACCCTTGAAATGTGGCCTGCTCTTAGTTTAAAACTCCAGGCTCCCCTGTTTTCTTTATGGATCTATGGAGAGGAGCAAATACAATGTGGCTCAGTCACTTTTTCCTGAATTCAGTCTCCAAACTGTACCTGTACTTCCATAGGGCGACGTACATCAGTTGCCTCCATTACCACAACGGAGTTTTAGACAGCACACACTGCTAAGGAAACACAAGCAGAGAGACAAGTGGGAAGAAGAGAGAAAAAGAGAGAAGGAGAAAGATATCTGTGAAACGGTAACAGAATGTGTCCAAGCAGCAAGAGAGATGCAGAGGGAAGGAGACAGGCAGGTAGACAGACAGAGAGATAGAGACGGACAGGCAGACAGACAGAGATAGAGAGAAACAGGCACTTCCTGTCCTGGTGGCAGGCTGGTCCTCAGCTAGACAGTGAGCTTGCTGAAGGTCTATGTTGTGGAGCCACTAAAGCATGAGACATGCATTCAGTGTCATGACAAAGGAACCCAGCCTCTATGGCTCACTGTCCATTCACTCAGTGGGTTTTTATCTAGGTTAGTTTAAGTTTCCTGTGGCTTTCCATAGCCTTGTTGCCTGTCTTGCTAACCTGTTATCAAGGAATCTAAACTTCAACTGCATAAACTCCAATGGCATAATAGACCGGCACATGATGCCGCTCTATTATGCTGTTATGTCGTGTGTTTCTCTGTGTTTGAGTCAGTCCCCTTACTAAAGATGAGAAAGAGAGGACAGAGAGACAGAGAGAGAGAGAGCGAGAGAGAGAGCGAGAGAGAGAGAGAGAGCGAGCAGAGAGAGAGAGAGAGAGAGAGAGAGAGAGAGAGAGAGAGAGAGAGAGAGAGAGAGAGAGAGAGAGAGAGAGAGAGAGGAGGTGCAGAGAGAAGTGTGTGTGTGTTTTTAACACTCTTCTCAGAGTGGTGAGGAGACACGCTTGATTGGTTCGGCATGATTTGACTGTTGTTTTCTCACGTTGTCACTGGTGTGATGTTGGTATTATGTGCCCTGAGAAGAGCAGGGCAGAGTAGAGTGGGGAACAGAGCAGAGCAGGGCTGAGTGTAGTGGAGCGGGGAGCAGAGCAGAGCGGCGTCACTGGCCTAACCCCCTCCTCAGACACCTGATTGTGAGAAAAGTGTCGGCTGAGCCCACTGGGCTTCGCGGGTCCACCGCCCTGCTAAGTGCTGGCCAGGGTAGCCTGAAAGGCACAGTGTCCTTGGTCCTGTCACTCTTTCCATTCTCTCAGTGGCTTTGTCTCCACAGCCTCACTGGAGGAGAGGAGAGGAGAGGAAAAAACAGCAAATTACACCCATGTCCCAAAAACTGAAAGCATTTAGGGCCAAGATGCTGGATCTCTTTTGCTCTGATGTGTGTTATTTATGATGACGTCTACAAGGGAGTCGACTGTTACAGCAGGGGAAAACACTCATTAGATTCAGCAGGGTTTTTTTCTTTGCCGCTACTGAGTATTGCGTTTTCTAACATGGGTTTTGAAAAGCACACTCCAGCTTTAGCTCTTGGCTGATCAGATGCTGGTGAGATGGTGATGTATTTTACAGGACAGGGATGTGACGATGTGTAATACCGAGACAATTGAATAACAAGCTGAAACTACACTGTGTGTCTTTCTATGAATGGGTGTGATGACTTGTACATATTTATTTCTGCTGACTTTACCATTGTCAGAGAGGGAAGATCCTGGCTGTTTTACAGTCTCTCTGAAAAGGGAATTTCCTGGTAATTACTAAATTCAATGAAGTACTTGTATTCCAACCCTTCACCCCACGGCTCCGCACCCAGTTTATTTTCTGTAATAATATGTTGATGATAGCGCTTAAAGAGAAGCACACAGCAGTCCAAAATCACAATATACTAAAGACCAATAACAGAGGCTAATGAAACCTGTTGGGAATCATTTCCAGCCATGTGCTTCCAAAATGTTTCGGTCGAGGCTTCTGAACGACCTCTCCGAACAGTGACATTGTGAACCACACCCTCCCACCTCCATGGCGGTGCTTGTTCCAGCTTCGGCCCCTGTGGTAGGGCTCCTTGAAGCCACAGAGCCCTCGCCACACATGGACCACAGCTGGACCACCTCTGGCTGCTCCTCCTACCGCTCTGAGCCCTGCCAGAAGCTGGTCTGGCAGGGCTCAGCGGTTACAGAAATGTATGTGTCACTCTGGTTAGGGCCTAGGAAGAAGGCTGCGCTAGGATCAATAGGAAAGGGTTTATTTGTTACAAACATATCATCAGGCCCTTGCTGTATGCAAATCCACTCCCCTCTCTGAGGAAAGACTAGAATTAATGATGTCAATGCAAAGAAGAGAGGATGAGCTTCCTATTCTCCACACTGCCTTAATTAAAGACACACCTTATTAGAAGAGAAAGATGCATGCATTGCTCTGTGTTTTTTGCATGTTGCTTTTTTTCAGTGTTAAAATGGTTCTCTATGTATTTCTCCTGCCGCAGAACCCCACACGCTGACATGGAGGGCTTTCTTCGTAGCAGCTTTTTACTGAGGTTAGTTTCTTTTTCAGTTGTTGTTGTAAAGTTGTGGGTCAGGGGGTCAGGAGCTAAACTCATCTGTCCCTTCACAGCTCCAGCTCCCGACACCTACCCTTAGATCACGTCCCTCCCTGGCTGGGTGGGGTCGGTGGGAGGGTCGTGTGTCTGGGAATCCACCCCAGCTGTATGTTGTGAGTGTAGAATAGACACTTCCACCTTTCCCCCTCTAGAGCGCTCTCTGTGGCATGCTCACACTGATACCCACCACACTCCATAGTCAGACTGAAAGCAGTTGTCACTCTAACCTCACACACAGATGTGTAGAGATACCCCCCCCCCATCTCACCCCTGGGTACTGTGCCTCTCAAGCTAAGGTTTCCGTGTTCGTACTGCATGCTTTTGTCTGTCCCCCTCTTCTAGACTCATGGCCAGGACAGATGAGGTGGGGGTCAGGGTGGGGCTCAGTTTGTGATGTACTGTTTCCTGTTGTGTGTGTGTGTTTGTACTTGACCGCAAAGTTTTTAAAAAAGTAACCTTGATGCTATTTTTTTTTTAAACCCATCCTGTGAATTTGTGCTGTTATAACACGGAGGAAGTCAATAAGTGAGTATATTCGCCATTGGCTCCTCTTTCCTCTCCTTGTGAACAACCTTCTCCAGGCTTGAATGTTGCAGCCTAATTAATGGTGTCTCGTTAAAAGACGCAGCAGCAGCAGGATCTGCCTTTCAAAGCTACTGTCAGCCAAACTTTAGTAAAGCTAATGAATCCTCTTTGATTTTTTTTCAAAAGGTCATTTATTTGATTAAATTAACAGCATTTTTTTTCCTCAGAACTGTTGGAACCCGGTAAAATAAAGGACGTGATAATGCCATTGATATAACACAGCTTTAGATCCTATTTTAAAATACCCTATTAGTATCTAGTTTGAAAGGTTACTATTGAGTGTCCTTATTCTCTACACAGACAGCAGTAAAAAGACATAGGATGAGCAAAGGAAATTCACAGTCAATTGCCCAGCACACCAGAATGAAGTGAGATTTGAGAGGCGGTATAGATCAGCCATTTAATTCCAAATATAGCACAAAAGCTTTCTGGGTTACCCTATCTAGAGTATGAATACTCCAAGCAAACATATATCTTCAAAAATCATATTTATTAGAAATGTCCTTAAATAGACTCTTCTACTTAATTTGCATGTAGCCTCCGTTTCCAAGGCGTAGTGAGTGTTACAACTCCAGTGTTGGCCGGAGGCTTGGGATCATACTCAGGCATGTGTTGGATTATTGAAGGTATGTTGCCTCTATTCATTTCCACTGGGCCACTAATGCTACAGAGTGGAGGATTGTGTTTGACTCCAGCCACCTGTTGAAGCAGCACCAGTTGGGCAGATATCTAGCTGAACAGAGGGTGGGGGAGGGCTGAAGAAAGCAACACCTCTTAAATCCAACTGAGATTCTTACAGCCCAATAACTTGAAGACCCAAATCGACCCACATAGACAAAACATGACCTTTGACTGCTAGCCTCTTTCGTAGCATTATCCTTTTGTTCTTTGTCGGAATCATTACTCTGAGAGAACACTGCGATTAATTGAAGTAAATGCATCATTACGGTTCCTAATCCACATCCTTCTGTCAATGTCTGTTTTAATTAAATGAGAAGAGCCAGTGGAACGATATCACGCACACATGCTCGGGTGATTGGAGGACAGAGGTCTCAACAATCAGGCCAAGATTAAAGGCAGGCTTTGCCTCAGGGTTTGGCCTTTTGCTTGGCCATGGCTTGTTGTGTCCTGGGGAGGGAGGGTCGGAGGGAGAGGGAGAATGGGAGGGAGAAACAGGAGGGGAGGGGTATGGGAGACGGACCATGTTTCTTCAGTGTAGCTAGCACCACAACACATTTTCTTAAGCAACTGAATTGGGTCAAAGCGGGCTCTGTCAGTGCAATTATGTGAAAGTATGACAGCAACTCTGCCTTGTGCCTCGTTAATACATCTATTTCTGTGTAGTACTCTGAAAGGACATGTTGTCTATTAAACTCAGTCGTCTCCCCAGCTGTGTGGCCCAGAAGTTCCACTTCTGCTCTGACAGAGGGGCAGATGTTTAAGATGACTTTTCACATTTCATATCTGCGTCACTCATCTGCGTCACTCACTAACATATCGCTGGGCAGACTAGTCATTATTTTACACTAATGAGTCATCACTTCTTGTTTTGACTCATAGTTGCAATAGCTGTAAAATGTACCAATCTCCCATTTTCAGTTTAGAAAATGATGCTGGTTGTTAATGCGTGCTGATGCAGGCAGAGGAATAGTCATTGTGAAAAATACACCAGGGAGAACTTTAAACAGGTTAACTTTATATTAATAATGTAGCATGGAGCCTTTGTACTGTCTTAGAAAATAATGACAGTCTGTTTAAATCTCACATGCAGAGCAGTACGTCTGCAACAAAGTGAAAGAATTCACTAAATTATACAGTTAGTGCACAATGTATTTTAGTGGAATAGGATCTGTTCTTACTCACATTAGAAGCCAACTTTGTTTTAGAGAAGCAGTGTTTCAATTTAGCTGCATATTTATGAAGAACATGTGATTATATTTTAGCAGATTGTGTGTGTGTGTGTGTGTGTGTGTGTGTGTGTGTGTGTGTGTGTGTGTGTGTGTGTGTGTGTGTGTGTGTGTGTGTGTGACAGAGAGAGATCTGTAACAGTTCCTGGCTAATCCCAGTAGAGAGGACCTCCTCCTGCATCTCTCCCATTATTTGATGTAATGAAAGGAGAAAGTGTGTAACATGGAGATTGTTAATTCATTTAGTCTAACACGATGAAGATAAATGCAACCCACTGAAGGTTGACTAGGCAAAGGGGCCCACTTAGCATTCCTTCTCCTCTCCCCTGCTCTCCCCTGCTCTCCCTTGCTCTCCCCTGCTCTCCCTTGCTCTCCCCTGCCTCACAATGGAGCACATTTAAAAGGTGCAGCTCCTCGTTTGGCCAACCCCACTGAGCTTTCACACGTTAAATGTAGACGCAAAACATCTCACTTAACGTTTCTTTCAGCCCTTACAACTTAATCTACAATTATCACCTTCCATGTGAGTGTTTATTAACCTCAATATGATTGTGATTAAAGCTGAAAATGTATCTATAGATACAATTCTTTGCTTTTTAAATGTGCTGGAATCTAATCAAGATAACACATCTCAGCCGCATTGAGTTGATGTTATTCTCCATGATTATTTATATTGCTTAAGAAACCTTTTTGACATGTTAGTTAGGAGGGTTTCTCTGTCTTTTAAGGCTGACCATAGAGCCATTTCCCTTTCCTCAGGGAGAGATGAGTGAAAGGAGTAGATCTGGGCCTATTCAAGCATCTAGCTAGCTGCTACTCTCCATGTCCCCTCAGAAGGGTCTGTGTGACTCCCAGCCTTTCACCATATGAATGGCCCTGCTCTAATGAGGCTTGGTGGCTATTTGAGCAGCGAGAGAGACGGACAGAAAAGAGGACATTTTTCTAAAAAGCCAGACAGTTGTCTTCATTCACACCATTTTCAACAAATCAGCAGTCTATCAAGGATATTCTTCTGTGGACAATTCTATACAGGGCCTGCATGGCAGCACAGACCAATCATTATGGGACCCATTCTCCGCTCCCTTAGTTCTCAAGTCCACAACAATGAGTTGTTGATTGTGTGGACAACACCAGAACAATTATGTCTCTGTTTTGGTGGCAGGGCAGCATTTTAAAGTCAGATCCTTAATAATGGCCTCATTATTGTTATTCTTAGACCAGGCCTCAGGATAAGGAATAGTTGCTCACAGTACGTCATTATTTAGCACATTTTGATTAGCTCATCATGTTTTCTATGTACGAATAGAATCATATGTAATTTAAGGCGAGGGAGCTGTGCTCGCGGAACGCTGGCAACTGACTTAAAAGGTAGCACTTGATAGGCCATTAATATGAAGAAAGGTGGGAAAAAGAAGGATTAGAGCTGTTGCCGTAGTAACTCAAACTTCCATCTGCGAGGGAACAATGGACTTGTGTTCCTCCACCACCTTGGCTTGAAAAAATAGAAAGCAGGAGAGAGAGTGTTCTGAAAGGACAAGACCCTTTTTAACAACGGCGTGGAATCCAGGCCTAATAGGCTCTTTGGTGTGAGCTGTTAGACGAGACCACTGGGGGATAGGACAGCCGAAGTCATCATCCTTTTTACAATAGCAGTTTGTTTTGTGCTGCTTCCATGTGCTCAACACAGACACGGAACCTGCAGTTTACAAGTCAGTCACACTAACTGGAGGGAATGAGAGAGAAGAGCGAGCGAGAGAAAGGGTCTGTATGGGGGACGTGAGCCGGTTTAGGGAAAGGGAGAGAGAGGGGAAACACGCCACATGGCCAAAACCTACTTGTGTCCTTACTGACTCTAAATAAACACAAGCTAGATTTATACCAGAGACTTGGAGGAAAAATAACTTCTCCAATTAGAAGGATCTGTCAGAAGCTACTTGAAGTGCCTCCAGCCTTTTCCCATCCCTGTTCCCTCTTCCCCGTGCAGCAGGAGAGGGGAACGGACGGCTTCTCTGTTTGTTTCTGGCACCTCTAGTCTACACACTGCTCTGATAACAACGTTCCCTCTTGGATGATCTCTCTACACAAACACACCCTAGGAGTTAGAGGATCTATTCCATGCCTAGTACTAACAGGTACACATGATATCTTAACACAGTCTTTCACACAATTATATATGACAAATGATAAAAGCAAACCAACGCAATAACTCCATTGCCAAAACCTGAGGAGTTAGTAATGAAAACACACGGTTGATATACTGTGTGTCGCCTTTTTATTTTAATCGTTGTATAAAAGTTCCTGTGAGGAGAGAGAAAGCACAAAGAGCTGATGTGATAGCTGAATACTCTGTCTGGACCAGAGTGGGTCCTCCTAAACCACTGCAGAGTTATAACCTTCTATGATCTACGGGCGTATGTGTTTCTCTTTACGTTTTATGTCCCTTATTACAGCTGCATACGTCTGCCCACATTAAGCAAATTTATAGCCCAGGCCACTGATACAGCAGTATAGGTTAATGAATTTGGCATTACTAATCAACTGTTATTGAGGGCGGAATATGAATCCAGAGTCTGGAGAAATAGCAGAGCAGGGAAGGAGAGAGGAGAACGGGAGGGACAGCGGACTGGCTGGGGTAGATGGGTTCATTTCTCCCTTTAGTCTTTTCTTACCACACAATGCCAAACTGTCCACAGAGTCCTCTAAGGAAAGCTGTTTTCCAACAACCCAGTCAAGTCTCATCACAGACTCATTCCTGATCGCATGTACACTACCGTTCAAATGTTTGGGGTCACTTAGAAATGTCCTTGTTTTTGAAAGAAAAGCACATTTTTTGTCCATTAAAATAACATCAAATTGATCAGAAATACAATGTAGAAATTGTTAATGTTGTAAATGACTATTGTAGCTGGAAACAGCTGATTTTTAATGGAATATCTACATAGGCATACAGAGGCCCATTATCAGCAACCATCACTCCTGTGTTCCAATGACATGTTGTGTTAGCTAATCCAAGTTTATCATTTTAAAAGGCTAATTGATCGTTAGAAAACCGTTTTGCAATTATGTTAGCACAGCTGGAAACTGTTGTGCTGATTAAAGAAGTAATAAATCTGGCCTTCTTTAGACTTGTTGAGTATCTGGACCCCTACAAATCAGGTGGGCTAGACAATCTAGACACTCTCTTTCTAAAATGATCTGCTGCAATTGTTGCAACCCCTATTACTAGCCTGTTCAACCTCTCTTTTGTATCGTCTGAGATCCTCTTCAAAGGGGGAGACAGTCTAGACCCAAACTGTTACAGACCTATGTCTATCCTACCCTGCCTTTCTAAGATCTTCGAAAGCCAAGTTAACAAACATATCACCAATCATTTAGAATCCCACCGTACCTTCTCCGCAATGCAATCTGGTTTCCGAGCTGGTTATAGGTGCACCTCAGCCACGCTCAAGGTCCTAAACAATATCATAATCGCCATCGACAAAAGACAATACTGTGCAGCCGTATTCATCGGTCGAGCCAAAGCTTTCGACTCTGTCAATCACCGCATTCTTATCGGCAGAGTCAACAGCCTTGGTTTCTCAAATGACTGCCTTGCATGGTTCACCAACTACTTCTCAGATAGAGTTCAGTGTGTCAAATCGGAGGGCCTGTTGTCCAGACCTCTGGCAGTCTCTATGGGGCCACAGGGTTCAATTCTCGGGCCGACTCTTTTCTCTGTATACTGTACATCAATGATGTCGCTCTTGCGGCTGGTGATTCTCTGATCCACCTCCACGCAGACGACACCATTATGTATACTTCTGGCCCTTCTTTGGACACTGTGTTAACTAACCTCCAGACGAGCTTCAATGCCATACAACTCTCCTTCCTTGGCCTCCAACTGCTCTTAAATGTAAGTAAAACTAAATGCATGCTCTCCAACCGATCGCTGCCCGCACCTGCCCGCCCACCCGCCTAGCATCACTACTCTGGACGGTTCTGACTTAGAATATGTGGACAACTACAAATACCTAGGTGTCTGGTTAGACTGTAAACCCTCCTTCCAGACTCATATTAAGCATCTCCAATCCAAAATTAAATCTAGAATCGGCTTCCTATTTCACAACAAAGCATCCTACACTCATGCTGCCAAACATACCCTCGTAAAACTGATTTTCCTACCGATCCTTGACTTCGGCGATGTCATTTACAAAATAGCCTCCAACACTCTACTCAGCAAATTGGATGCAGTCTATCACAGTGCCATCCGTTTTGTCACCAAAGCCCCATATACTACCCACCACTACGACCTGTATATTCTCTCGTTGGCTGGCCCTCGCTTCATATTCGTCGCCAAACCCACTGACTCCAGGTCATCTATAAGTCTCTACTAGGTAAAGCTCCGCCTTATCTCAGCTCACTGGTCACCATAGCAGCACCCACCCGTAGCACGTGCTCCTGCAAGTATATTTCACTGGTCACCCCCAAAGCCAATTCCTCCTTTGGCCACCTTTCCTTCCAGTTTTCTGCTACCAATGGCTGGAATGAATTGCAAAAATCACTGAAGCTGGAGACTCATATCTCCCTCACTAACTTTAAGCATCAGTTGTCAGAGCAGCTTACAGATCATTGCACCTGTACATAGCCCATCTGTAAATAGCCCATCCAACTACCTCATTCCCATATTGTTATTTATTGTTTTATTATATTTAAAAATATATGTTTTGCTCCTTTGCACCCCAGTATCTCTACTTGCACATTCATCTTCTGCACATCTATCACTCCAGTACTTATTTGCGAAATTGTAATTATTTCGCCACTACGGCCTATTTATTACCTTACCTCCCTAATCTTACTTCATTTGCACACACTGTATATATACTTTTTTATTATGTTATTGACTGTATGTTTGTTTATTCCATGTGTGACTCTGTGTTGTTGTTTGTGTCACACTGCTTTGCTTTATCTTGGCCAGGTCGCAGTTGTAAATGAGAACTTGTTCTCAACTGGCTTACCTGGTTTAATAAAGGTGAAATAAATAAATAAATAAAATCTGGAACATTAGCATTTGTGCATTCGATTAGAGGCTCAACATGGCTAGAAACAAAGAACTTTCTTCTGAAACTCATCAGTCTATTCTTGCTCTGAGAAATTAAGGATATTCAATGCAAGGAATTGCCAAGAAACGGAAGATCTCGTACAACGCTGTGTACTACTCCCTTCACAGAACAGCACAAACTGGCTCTGACCAGAATAGAAAGAGAAGTGGGAGGCCCCGGTGCACAACTGAGCAAGAGGACAAGTACATTAGAGTGGAGTCGCCTCCTCACTGTTGACATTGAGACTGGTGTTTTGCGGGGTACTATTTAATGAACCTGCCAGTTGAGAACTTGTGAGGCATCTGTTTCTCAAACTAGACTCTCTAATGTACTTGTCATCTTGCTCAGTTGTGCAGTTGGGCCTCCCACTCCTCTTTCTATTCTGGTTAGAACCAGTTTGTGCTGTTCTGTGAAGGGAGAAGTACACAGCGTTGTACGAGATGTTCAGTTTCTTGGCAATTTTTCGCATGGAATAGCCTTAATTTCTCAGAACAAGAATAGACTGACGAGTTGCAGAAGTTTCTAGCCAATTTGAGCCTGTAATCGAACGCACAAATGCTGATGCTCCAGATACTCAACTAGTCAATGAAGGCCAGTTTTATTGCTTCTTTAATCAGAACAACAGTTTTCAGCTGTGCTAACATAATTGCAAAAGGGTTTTCTAATAATCAATTAGCCTTTTAAAATGATAAACTTGGATTAGCTTACACAACATGCCATTGGAACACAGGAGTGATGATTGCTGATAATGGGCCTCTGTACGCCTATGTAGATATTCCATAGAAAATCAGTAGTTTTCAGCTACAATACTCATTTACAACATTAACAATGTCTACACTATATTTTGGATAAATTTGATGTTATTTTAATGGCCAAAAAATGAGCTTTTCTTTCAAAAATAAGGACATTTCTAAGTGACCCCAAACTTTTGAATGGTAGTGTATCTGAGAAGAGATTGTTGATAAGATTAGCTTTAATTGGACAGAATGTTTTGGGGAGAAAAACTGTGTGTCCTCAGTCAGTGGAACACAAGGATGACCTCTTTATGAAACTTCAAACAGAGGTGTCTCTCAATGTGCACGTTGTGCATGCAGAATCGAGCAGTTAGGTACCTCACATTTACCTCTTAAAACAGGAAACTACATTCAGAGAACCGGGGCCATTCAGGTAGAAAAGGCCAACTGTGACAACTTGGAATATTGTGCCGCGTTCGTGCTGATGTACATTCTCCAGAAACATTCTTGGCCCTGCTGAGAGACATGATTTTCTTACTGTAGTTGTGCTATGGACACTGCCCCCGATACCCATAAGTAAGCAATACCAGTGTGGCAGTTTTACAGTCTCCATTAATATGGCCTCTTTCCCCATATCTCTTTCTCTCGCTCCCTCTTTTTTTTCTTTCCCTCACTCTCCAGCCACCTATACCTCTACAATCTACTCCTGACATACTCTCGGCGTGAGCCAAGCCTTTCAATTTAGATTTCAATTATCATGTTAGTTTTGTGATTAGACTTCTGTCCTCCAGGAATCAGACCGCTCTGCTCCCCTCTTCCCCTGCAATCAGATCCATCTGATGATTGGCGCCTATAATTACAGAAGTTATTGAATATGCAGATCACTGCTTACTCTTGGTGGGCTGTTCATAATGCATTAACTCTAACTGTATGAAACAAGGGTCCCCAGTAAAGAGCCACTTCAGTAATGAGAGAGGCCCAGTGTATGCCATTAGTCAGGGATAATAGCCTTTAGTATTTATTTATTTACCTTTATTTAGCTAGGCAAGTCAGTTAAGAACAAATTCTTATTTTCAATGACGGCCTAGGAACAGTTCAGGGGCAGAACAACAGATTTGTACCTTGTCAGCTCGGGGATTTGAACTTGCAACCTTTCGGTTACTAGTCCAATGCTCTAACCACTAGGCTACCCTGCCACCCCAGTAAGGGGGGAACATATTATGATATGCCTTGTTTCTCTCTCTCTCTCTCTCTCTCTCTCTCTCTCTCTCTCTCTCTCTCTCTCTCTCTCTCTCTCTGTGTGTGTGCGCATGCGCATGTACGTGCGCACCGGCCTGATGCCATAGAGGCTGCAGCTGTTGGTCCCAGTTCTAACCAGCCAGGGCTAGCCTGCTGCACTTCACTGTGGAGGCAGTGGGCACAGCACAGCCAGGGCTCCCACTATCCCACAGCATGGAGCTCTATCTACTGGCCAGCCTCGTCTACACACAGACACACACAGGCAGGGTGTTTATGAATCATTCAACATGAGGTATTTCCCCACAGACTGGCAGGCCCACGGTCTTACTGTATGTGACTACCATGGTCTCACGCCCTGTCCTGCCATGATGCAATCCCCCAGTGGCTCTGAGTGGAAGAGAGGAGAGGAGAGACAGCTACTTCACAGGGCCTGACTGACTGCCACATCGGAAAGGGGAAGTGGGACATTTTGACAGATTCAGAGAAAGCTTTTAGAGATGTCTCCTCTCCAGACCCTCTGCTGTGTGGAGTTATTGACAGAGGTACAGATGGGCCTCTAAGCCACAGCACATGATCTCTCCCTCACTCCCAGAATTTAATCTTCTCCTGACGTTCTTAGATGTTCAATTCTGTAGTGTGGTTCATTTCATGATACTCATTACACAGGTAGTCAGAGACAGATCTAGTGAGACACTCTGTTCCATGCCAAGTCTAGTTAAGTGATGGGCAAAACATGAGTCTACCTTATTCATTATTCAGGAGTTAGCTAACTCTCTCCTTGCTTTGACGTTCATTTGTTTTTCACATTAAGCCTGAGGCAAAGCCGTTCTGATTTAGTGTTTGGCTCCTGTTGTGTTTAATTCAGGAACACCATTCCTAAAAACCACAGCCCCCCTTTATTTTTAGCTTGTGAGCTGTACCTGCCATTTATAGCCGGCTGTCCCGTTCTTAGAGTGACTGGCTGACTAGCTGGCTGACTGGCTGACTGGCTGACTGGCTGAGTGATACTTTTCTGATGTCTTACAGGGGATTTGTACATTACACTGCAGGAACCTGGGGAGGCCCTCCCAAAGAACAAAGATAGACACACATCCTCGTGCACCACACACGCACACACACACTCATATACACACACGCAGCCACACATACACTCCTCATACGCAGCATTTCTACACATTCAGCTATAGTTGTACACATAGTTACAGTAGCATATATATATTTAACTGCACAGCGTGAAGGCAACATGTGCATTTATAATAGATGAATGCAGTGGACAGATCAGTGCGTCCGCTCCTATTCATTGTGTCTGTACAAAGCAGTCCTGTAGTCTAGGACAGCCTATGTCTCCTGACATGCGTTGGCTCCTCACTCTCCTGCAGTTCTATTGGTTTAAATGGCTGCCTGTTAAATATTTACCCTGACATGGTCTCTCCGCTGCACTCACTGTTGAGCTGACTGACACCCGGAGGACATTATGCTTTCATATCGCTCAATACAATGTGTTTTTTATCGTTTTAAAAAGACTGCACAATCCTGAATATTGCGAGACCGTACAGTACAGTACCTTATTTTCATGGCTTTGTTCAGCCTGAGAACAGACAACTGAATAGTTACTGAATACTAACTGAATAGTTATTAATGCTTTTACATATTAGAAATATCTAAATGTCTCATTTTGTGATAAGACACATTTCCTAGTCACAGGACATTATTTTTTATTTTGTATAATCTGTGGAACGACCCACTGATTTCAAATTAATATAATCTATCCTTTTATGTAAATAATTCTGTTGTTCTCTTTAAAAATATTTTCATATTGTACCCATAATATTTCTATTTTGTTTTTAAGAAGAGACGACACAAACTAAGTCATCAGTCCAGCTCCGGTATAGAGATCATTGATGAGCTCTAATAATGTATTCCAGTCCTCCTCATTGATGAGCTCTAATAATGTATTCCAGTCCTCCTCATTGATGAGCTCTAATAATGTATTCCAGTCCTCCTCATTGATGAGCTCTAATAATGTATTCCAGTCCTCCTCATTGATGAGCTCTAATAATGTATTCCAGTCCTCCTCATTGATGAGCTCTAATAATGTATTCCAGTCCTCCTCATTGATGAGCTCTAATAATGTATTCCAGTCCTCCTCATTGATGAGCTCTAATAATGTATTCCAGTCCTCCTCATTTGTCTGTTTGTGGCCTGCAGGCTAGCTTATTACTACTGTCATAAACCTGGGAGGAACTCAGTGTACTCTCACACTCATACACACACACACACACACACACACACACACACACACACACACACACACACACACACACACACACACACACACACACACACACACACACACACACACACACACACACACACACACTAAACAGAGAGAGGAGCCAGCTCTTACCTCCCATACATACACACTGGCTTTTACTTTGGCATTGTGAAATCCAATCCATATTGAACCAGTGTGTCATGCAATTAATAATGCAGGATATTTACAGTGTAGAGATCAACTGAGATGCCAACAGTACCTTCTCTCTCTGAACATCAGTCACTTCAGCGTTCTCTTAACACTGTCGATGTCTACTGGAATAGATAAAGAGAAATGCCATTCTAATGTCTATTACTGCATTGACTCCAGTCATTGACCAATAGAGAGTCCATAATGAACTCAGATTGAACTTGTGGTCCTGACCAGTGTCCTGTCCAGTGTCCTGTCCAGTGTCCTGTCTACAGTACAGACAAAGAGAGAGGTGTGGTCAGAGGTCATGGCTGTGTCTGTATCTGTTTCTCTGTCATGGCTGACTGTGGTGTTTAAGACTCAGAGACGGCTTTCGCACGCGGACCTGTGGCCACTGTAGCCGGCTCCATGTATATTATTAGGTTAATAGGATTGTACATCTCAACGGGAGGTCAGGGAGGTGACTTACACTGGTGTAATGGGCTTACTGACGGGCTTAAATAGCATGGTAGTGGCCCACTAACACACACACACACATTCTCACAGTCACACCTATAGTTAGGCTGGAGTGACATGTCAGAGGAGAAACCGCTGTAGGGCGTGCGTTTGCAGCGTGGTGTGGACTGTGTTTTCACCTCTCTCCTAACCGGTATGTTGCGACAGACAGTCAACCTTTTTCAAGTCCCAGCTATTGTTTGCAGATTGGTTGCACACGCCACAGGCTGTGAAAGACACATCTGCTACCTTGAGCCTAGTGAGAGAAGGACAGATAGAGGGCCGGGGCGGAGGGTGGGGGGAGGTGGGGGCTGGCGGCTCGTTATCCTCTCTTACAGCTCAGCTACAATCACTATCCACTATTTGTCCGGCCTTCACCAGTTATTTGCCTTTTTCTGTTTGCTGCTTATTTAAGTCTATTTGAGTCAGATAGAGACAGTATTTCCAAAGACCACGGCCCTGTCTTCTGTTTTTGTTTGTTGCATAATTTACTTTTACAGTCTCCCTCTCTCTCTCTCTGTGTGTTTTAGGATGTTGACTTTTCAGTTGATTTTGTCCCCCAGCTTTCCGTTTTCAGTAGCTAGTCTTTTAAACGTTTGTTTGTAAGAGATATAGAAATACAAGACTATCATTTCCCTGTTAACTGCCATGGCATAGCTAGACACACCAGAATGCTATTTTAATGATGTTTAAAAAATAAATGAAGTGTTGTTAGGAACTGCAGCTTTGTGTCATTATGTGATGTCGGTCACAGTGTTTGGTAATAAAGCAGTGTAAATGTGTGTAATGTTGAGTCAGTCGTTCAGACAACCCCCTTCAGACTTTAAAACCCCATAAAACCAGATGTGTTTCTATGTTTTTGATTGATTCACTGATTGAGATGTAAAGCGTGGTCATGAACGTCCTGGGACAAAGGGCCTCTTTGTGCGGAGCGGGGCCGTCTGAAATGGAGGAGTAGTTTGAGATGACCAGATGATTTCCTACTGGTCCAGTGAGTGAGCCCCACCACAGTGTAGCGAGTCTGAGGCTGAGCCGGGCTGCGCTGAGCGTAATGAATGTGGTAGCAGGGAACCACAACAGAGCCGGGCAGAGGCTGCCTGAGAGGCTGCCTGGGAACCAGAGGGACGTGGCCACCGGCCAGACACAGACACAAACCCCTGGCTCACACTTGTGGTGTTTTAAGAAAGCAATTTAGTTAATGATTTCATTCTGAAAGCCTGTCATGATGCATGCGTGGTCTGCGTCTGCCAGGAAAGAAGAGAAACCTCTCCCACCAAGGTGTTCGTCAACATGACTGGCTCTGACTACCAGAAACTACCAGAGGCCTGGGGCTGTGATGGAGATAGTGAGAGGGGAAATAAAGGCCCCATTTCCCCATCAAAACCTACTTACTGCTGACCAGGCAGAAAGAAGTCTTATTTTCTGTTTTTGTAGGTAATAGATTACAGTGAGTTTATCATTTGCGGTGAGATTTATATTTCGACAGAGGCCTACCATGTCTTTTTATTTGGCATCTTGACAAATAGATGAATGCAGTGTGAGTTTGAGCGTAGTATCAGTGGTCAGACACATGGTTAACAGCCCACTGGTGAGACATTTTCTGTATCAGTCAGCGGCTAATCCTGTACAGAGCCTGTTCTCTCAGACTGCATATACTGCACATATTTCTCTTCAACCATGTCTGTCAGCTCCCTGATTTTATTAGACTGTGTTTCCCATTCAGTTATAGTGGTTTTCTCCGTGCCGCTCTGTGAGTGAAGCATTGCTAAAACAGGGGCTGTACATGTCTTCTGTGAACCAAATTCTTGGGCAATTACTCAGATCAATGGCAGGTGGTTCTGGTTTGGCTCCTCAGATCTCGTTTCTCCTTGCAGCCTCTTTTTCTCTGTATAGGCTGTCAGTCAGCAGGATAACTTTTAACCACCTCCAAACAGAGCCGGCTGCCAAGCATTCGTTTAGCCGCTCACTTTGATTCGGCCCTCCCGTCCGACCTGTCACAGCGTTACACACTGTTGACCATGCTTTCTATTCAACAAGGGCAAATGAATTGGTTTCAGTGGTTTAAATCGGCAATCAATGTCAGTTTCCCAACATAATAAGGCTTAATCATAAATCTGTGAGGTGTGGCCTGCCTGACCTCTATTCATCAGTTCCTTCTACATGGTCTCATCTGGGTGGAGCAAATGAACTACCCCTGTTTTGATTTTCCGATTGACGTGTCACATGAAACGTTGCCACTCTCAGAATATGGCCCTTTCCCTCCCTCCGTAGCTCCCTCCCTCCCTTTATACCAGGCATCACTTTCTCACCCCCCCTCAGTCCCTCAGAGAACATACAAGGCAATAAGATAGAGAAAAACGTCCAGTGACAAAGGTGGACACATTTGTGTGCCTTGTTTGCGCGCCCAATGAATTCTTTCAATTCATGAGTGAGTGAGAGAAAGACAGAGAAAGAAAGAATGAAAGAAAACAAATCCCCAAAGAATTAGGGGTGGGACTAACTGTAACTAATGAGCTGTTGTCCAGCCAATCCCTAGAATAGAGCCGCTTAATCAAAGCAGCGTTGTAGGTAATTTCCTCATTCCCCCCCCCCTTGCAGAAATCCATTTATGAGATGAGAATGAAAGAGAACAAAACTGCTATTCTTTTCATTAGACGTTGTACATTTTCCAATTTGAGTGACCAGCGCTGGCGAAGCATCCTATTTTTGGAAAATAAAGAATCAGGATAGTTGCGGAGAAAGCAGGCCACTGTGTGCCGACATTCCAGATGTCCAAACGGCAGTTGTACCAACCAAACTTTTCTGGGCAATGGCTGCCAATGATGACCTCATAAGGAGCAGGCCAAAGACTGAGGCCCACAGTTCTCCTGCCATGCAGAAGAATACCCCCCCCCACTTTCATAATCCATTCTGTGTCTCCAGTGTCCCTCTCTTTTTCTGTCCCCCTGCAACATTACTCCTTCATAATTAGCCATTGTTCCTGCTCTTTTGGCGCGGCTCTCTGCATTTTTTCAGGGGCCCTTTTTCTCTCCTCCCCCTCTGTCCCCTATATACTCATTGTGTATCTCTAGGAAACTTGTGATGCCTGGCAGCCCCAGTCCTACTTGTTTGGCACCCCCAGCCCTCTCCACAGCTCTCTGCACTGTGGACTGTGGGAGATGTTACACTTGGTTTGTTCAATCTGAACTCTTTGCTCTAAACTCTCAAGTGCATAGAAGTTATCTTTATAAATGACAGAAAGGACCTGGCCTGAATGGCGCTTTGTTGACTGTTTTCCTAAAAGGGCCCCCCACTATATTTCATCTGTCAGTCGCTTTTCTTTACCCCAACAATGCTTGATTGTTTCCATGAAAACTTCAGGTTCCACAGACAGGAGAATTCTGTATTATTATGTTCCTGCCAAATTCCGATCTCTGTTTTCCTTCCCCTGCACTCACAAAGGGCTCATAACTTACTGTCAACTGGGAGGGGAGCCACAAAGCTCCACTGTTGCTCAGCGAATAGCCTGTGTTGGTTGATGGCTTGACTGGCTGTAAAGTTTGCTTAACTGCAGTGGCAGTGACAGAAGGCACTTTGGGAACTTCATCCCCCAGAAGGCCCAGACCTCTACACGTTCAGCGAGAGAGAGAGCAGGGGAGTGTAAGAGGGAGAGAGACAGAGAAAGAGAGAGAAGGAAAAAACAAGTAGCTTCTCTTGCCTCTCAATCTCTTTAGCTCCAGACTGCTGGCTGGACGAGAGAGTGGTAGTGCTGAGGTGGTGCAGTAGTTCTGGTGCTGTTCTTTATTGTGGGTGCTGCTCCTATGTGTGCTGCTCCTGGCTGTCCTATTGTTCTGTCCTTTAGTTCTGTCCTTTAGTTCTGTCCTCTACTTCTCCTCGTGGATGCCATCTGAGACAGAGTACTGTAGAACAGACAGGAAAAGGACTGCACTGGACGCTTGGCCTGTCAGCGAGTGTACGTGAGTGTTTGTAGTTGTGCATGTGAGAGTGTGTGTGTGTGAGAGAGAGTGTGTGTGTGTGAGAGAGAGTGTGTGTGTGTCTGTGTGAGAGAGAGAGAGAGAGAGAGAGAGAGAGAGAGAGTGTGAGTACCCCTCTGGCTCCTGGTGAACTGAGGAGGTGTTATGCCATCCAGCGTTGAAGTTGTCTCTCTTGGATCGGGAGAAGGAGGACCAATGGCGGAGGGGGCCATCGGTGGAGACGAGCGGCTCAGTTTGTAAGTGTGTGCTCCTCGACCCTCACTGGGTAGACAGACAGACAGAGCCACTTCAGTGCTTTCACACCTGCATCAGCCTCTGTTGTCAGGCTCTGCCTAGCAGCTAGCAAGGGGGGGGCAGGACACCAACCAGGCTGTCTAACTAATCCAACTGCACAAGTGTTTAAAGTGAGACGGAAGACGGCTCCTCCAACAGGATATTATTGCAAATAATTTACTGTGCAAAGTAATTATGGATGCTGTGCTCTATATCTAAAGTGTGCACTTGAGGAGGCTTGCTTAATTTGCTCTGGGTGGCTGTCTTTTTGAGTGTGGGTTTTAGACGGAGTAACTACGGTGGTTTCTAATAGAGAAAGCATCAGGAGAGTGAGTGAAGTGGGGATGAAGTGCTTGTGTAATTGAGTTGACTTTTTGAAGGGGGAAGGTCAACATTTATAGAGGAACAACTCTCTCCAGCTACGTTGTTAGGGTGTATGTATTTCCCCAGCCATTTGCAATATTTTTATATCATTTACCCATAATTACTTTGTCCACTTGAATTTTTCTCCTTGGATTACATTTTTATATTATTGTCTGAAATAGATATCATGGAAGTGAAATGTTCATTTTAACTTTTAATTTGAACATCTATATATTTTTTTTTTTCTCGAAAAAAAGCTAGTGTCTAGCAGAGCCATTTGTTTGTAGAATCCATAAAATCTAAATAATATAAAATAAATCTGATTATCATAAATAAACTGTGAAATAGACTTCAAAAAGAATATGAGTTCACATCTCATCATCATCATACAGTAGATGGGTTTATGTTCAAATATTGTAGCCATTTTAGAATGTAGGAAGTAAGGAGTTCCTCTCCATCGATTTTTCAGTTACTGGGTCTCGTAGGTAGTGTTAGCTGCTGTGGAATGTGTGTGTGTGTGTGTGTGTGTGTGTGTGTGCACGCTTTATATAGAGAGTGAAGGAGAGCGGTAGAAGCTGAATCATTATTATATGTTTATGTATGGGGTGCCAGGTTCATCTAAAACACAGTCACAATGGAAGGCGATCATTTAATTGTGCTAAACGGCAGTGAGTGTGTCAGTAATTTTCCAGCTGGGAGCTGTCAGGTAGCAACATGTTATTATGCCAGGGGAAGACCCTGTCGATCCCTGCTATATCACCTGGGACAACAGTGGGGGAAATAGGAGGTTACAAAGACCTCTAGAGGAAGACAGAAAAATATCTCTCTACACACTTTTGTAAAATCAAAATACTTTACAGTTCCACCTTTGTGGAAAATTCACTTTTGAATGTATTTGTTATATTTTCCCTTTGTATTTTGTACAGCCAATCTCAGGCTCATCTACAGTATCTGTAATAGATAGACAATATTGAATGTCTATTGAAAGGAAATTCAAGATATTTTCAAATGTAAAGATATATGGCCTTCAGTCCTGAAATGAGTTACATTTTTTTTTTTTTTATGTATTGTAGATTGCTTAAACTACATTGAATACTAGAACTTATATAAACTCTTTCTCTCTCCCACTATGTGGGTGAGCCCTGACTTGTGCTCTGGAGTAAAGCCTGTATCTTCTTTGTGTAGACGGTGTTGCTCTGACCATGTTCTCACAGTGCCTTCACCAGCATGGTGTGTAATGCATTTACTCCCCTACAATGATATTTCATTAGATGCACCAAATGGTTCTTGTGCTGGCCTGTGATAACTGCTCATATTTGCATTTTTTTGTTTTCCATTGTTAGTATGGTGTAATGTTAATATTTGACCTCTAATATCTTTGTTCCAGTCGATGTTGTCTAAAGACATCATGCTTTTTAGGTGTTCACCCAATTTTCAGTTTCTGTTGAAATGCCTTTGTTTTCAAATAACTTTAGATTTTTCTTTAGAGAAAGTCAAAAGATTCCATTAAGGAATATTTCCCCAAATAATTTTCATTTATACCTTTTATTTTCTGCATTTTGGTGTGTGTGTGTGTGTGTGTGTGTGTGTGTGTGTGTGTGTGTGTGTGTGTGTGTGTGTGTGTGTGTGTGTGTGTGTGTGTGTGTGTGTGTGTGTGTGTGTGTGTGTGTGTGTGTGTGTGTGTATACCTGCACATCGTTACCCATGGAAACTTGAAGCTCGGACATAAAGCAGCTTTTTGCCATATCCAGCTTTCCCATCGTTATGTCTTCAAACAATGGCCCTCTTGTTTTAACGACTTATTTGATTATTTCTCCCTCCCAAAACTGGGTGGTGGTGTCTGAGGGTAAGAGGGCTAATATTTTTCTGCTGAAGTGACCTGTGATTAAGGCTGGGAGAAGAGGGAAGAGGCGTGGGGGCTGTGTGGCGCGAGGTAGGCGATGGGGGAGGGACAGGGGCGAAGGAGGGGGGCTGGTGTGGAGTTACTTATCACCATTGTCTATAAAAGGTCAGCAGTGTGAAAGAGCAGCGACAGCGGGCTGAAAGTCAGAGCTTGTTACGATAGAGGAGGAAATGCGATAGCCACAGACACACAGCCCAGTCATAAGACCTGGGGTCCTCTAATGCTAACCAATTAAACAGAGGTTGTCGCGTGATGAAACATTATCAGTGGCAACAATTCATGACTCAAAGCATTCCAGGCCATATGAGCCTTCACTCCTAATCCTTTAAATGTAGGCAGTATTGTCAGCTATACAGTTGAAGTCGGAAGTTTACATACACCTTAGCCAAATACATTTCAACTCAGTTTTAGACAATTCCTAACATTTAATCCTAGTAAAAATTCCCTGTCTTAGGTCAGTTAGGATCACCACTTTATTTTAAGAATGTGAAATGTCAGAATAATAGTAGAGAGTGATTTATTTCAGCTTTTATTTCTTTCATCACATACCCAGTGGGTCAGAAGTTTACATACACTCAAATAGTATTTGGTAGCATTGCCTTTAAATTGTTAACTTGGATCAAACGTTTCGGGTAGCCTTCCACAAGCTTCCCAACATAAGTTGGGTGAATTTTGGCCCATTCCTCCTGACAGAGCTGGTGTAACTGAGTCAGGTTTGTAGGCCTCCTTGCTCGCACACGCTTTTTCAGTTCTGCCCACAAATGTTCTATAGGATTGAGGTCAGGGCTTTGTGATGGCCACTCCAATACCTTGACTTTGTTGTCCTTAAGCCATTTTGCCACACCTTTGGTATGCTTGGGGTCATTGTCCATTTGGAAGACCCATTTGTGTCCAAGCTTTAACTTCCTGACTGATGTCTTGAGATGTTGCTTCAATATATCCACATAGTTTTACTCCCTCATGATGCCATCTATTTTGTGAAGTGCAGCAGTCCCTCCTGCAGCAAAGCACCCCCACAACATGATACTGCCACCCCCGTGCTTCACGGTTGGGATGGTGTTCTTCGGCTTGCAAGCCTCCCCCTTTTTCTTCCAAGAATAACGATGGTCATTATGGCCAAACAGTTTTATTTTTGTTTCATCAGACCAGAGGACATTTCTCCAAAAAGTACAATCTTTGTCCCCATGTGCAGCTGCAAACCAGTGGCTTCTTCCTTGCTAAGCGGCCTTTCAGGTTATGTCGATATAGGACTCGTTTTACTGTGGATATAGATACTTTTGTACCTGTTTCCTCCAGCATCTTCACAAGGTCCTTTGCTGTTGTTCTGGCATTGATTTGTACTTTTCACACCAAAGTACGTTCATCTGTAGGAGACAGAACGCGTCTCCTTCCCGAGCGGTATGACGGCTGCATGGTCCCATGGTGTTTATACTTGCGTACTATTGTTTGTACAGATGAACGTGGTACCTTCAGGCATTTGGAAATTGCTCCCAAGGATGAACCAGACTTGTGGAGGTCTACAATTCTTTTTCTGAAGTCTTGGCTGATTTCTTTTGATTTTCCCATGAGGTCAAGCAAAGAGGTACTGAGTTTGAAGGTAGGCCTTGAAATACATCCACAGGTACACCTCCAATTGACTCAAATTATGTAAATTAGCCTATCAGAAGCTTCTAAAGCCATGACATCATTTTCTGGAATTTTCTAAGCTGTTTAAAGGCACAGTCAACTTAGTGCATGTAAACTACTGACCCACTGGAATTGTGATACAGTGAGTTATAAGTGAAACAATTGTAAACAATTGTTGGAAAAATTACTTGTGTCATGCACAAAGTAGATGTCCTAACTGACTTGCCAAAACTATAGTTTGTTAACAAGACATTTTTGGAGTGGTTGAAAAACGAGTTTTATTGACTCCAACCTAAGTGTATGTAGACTTCCGACTTCAACTGTATATAGGCCTTTTTCCTCTTTCTTTCCTCTGCAAAGTCACTGGGGCTTTGTCTGGGAGAAGGCAGGCAACATGTCATGCTCTTATTGATTCGTTTGGTTTGTTAGCTGTCCATTGTTATTGTGTAATCAAGCATGAGGGGAGACGGCTTGTCAAGAATTCACGCCAGAGTGGCTTCTTCAGTTTGCCATATTCTCACTGCTCAATGTACACAAAGGCACATATTAGGCTTCATTACTAGAGAAACACATAACATTATTGATAAGAGGAAAGGAATAGCAGCAGTGCAGAATGCAGTGTAGTTAGAATGCAATGTATAAACGGGTTGTTTTGTTGAGCATTTTTTATGTGTCTCACCAGAGCCTTGGATACTCTGTTATTCAATGTTTCACATTCACCACTGTCGACCTGGACCCCAGCTTCTCTCCTACTCTATAAAACACCTTATGTTTTATTGTTTAATTCAAACAATTCTGGAATCAAACGCTCACGTTGTGTACCATTATATTCCAGCATAGGCTTTGGGGACTATATAATGTACATATTGTTGCCCTCTGACATTTTCTGAGACTTATTGCAATATCCCTCCCTCTCTCTCCCTTCAATAATGAGAGCTGGTATTGTATAGGGCCTCTGAGAGATTGGGGGGTGGGGCACCCTTGCTCTGTGCTCTCTTTAGCTGAGCGCAGCCCTCCCAGCTCTGCTAATAAATTATTAACCCACTGACAAATACTGTTACGGAGCCTGCCGCAGATCTGTTGCATTTTCTAACAAGATTGCTGTAGACACATGTTACAGGAGGATGGAGTCAGCCCTGTTCACTCTGTCTCTCTCACGCCTCAGCAGCTTGACTGATGACTGGAGACCGGGGTAAAAGTGCCTGAGAGACTGAATATTTTAGTGGTAAAATAATACCACTTGATTTACTGTGTCATACAAAAGAAGTGCTTTGTTTCACTCTCGCACTCCATTGAAGACAGGAGCTTGTTGTGCTGGAGGCCCGGGCTTTTTGGATGCATGAATAAAAAATGTGGTGGAATCTCCTAACTCGACCCCTCCCCCCTTCTCCAACCTCTCCACCCCCATCTTCCTCACAGCACACCATCACTCTCAACAGGCAAGTTCTGAACTTTGCTCTGAATTTAGATTTTCAATTAACACTCTCAATTTTGAGACCATTTTCTATTTGATATAATTACAGGAAACAATTTATTGTCTGATTAAAATTGAGAGCTGGTTCTCTCTAGAGAAAACAGAAGACATCACAGGCCGGTCTGAGAGAGAGTGAGGCTCCTTCCTCCCAGCACTATGGTACCTGACAGACTGGCCCTGTTGACACAGCTGCTGGGGCCTGGGTTATTAACGTGGCCTGCCATTTTCCCATTTTCACCCTAACCACCACCAAAAATACTGATCTATAACTACGTGTGTGTGTGTGTGTGTGTGTGTGTGTGTGTGTGTGTGTGTGTGTGTGTGTGTGTGTGTGTGTGTGTGTGTGTGTGTGTGTGTGTGTGTGTGTGTGTGTGTGTGTGTGTGTGTGTGTGTGCCTGCCTGCCTGCCTGTAAGATTTGGATGTCCTAATACGTATATGTGTTTTCAACACTCTTTATTGTAATGCCTTGTGAAATACAGTAATGTGCTGGCTCTGAACTCAGTTAATGAATTGTATTTAACAATTCACATTGAGAGTGCTAGTCTGCTCTGCTGTTCAGCGCTGTGTGTAAAAGGATGGCACGCCTTTAAATGAACTAGCCATTCTTTAGTGGAACTGAGGCTGCTGAGCGCTGGCGGGCCTAACAGCGGCATGCGATGTGCACAATCCTCACGTACGGGGAATGTGGAAGCACCTAGACTCTTGATCAGATTATTCTAACAACAAACTGTGTGTTAATCTCTCCCTGTGTCAAGTTTGTTTTGAGCCCTCTGTGAACCCCATGCCATTACTTTGGCAGAGTCTGGTGAGGTACGGTGGAGTTGGCTGAGTTGTGGGTTAGCTAATTCCATAACCTCGCCTTCCTCTCCTCTGTTTGTCTGTCTGTCTCATGGTCCTCCCAGCAGGCAGCACAACGACACGATCACACCACAGCCTTTGACCTAGAATACCCACCTCTCTGTCTCCTTCCTCCAGCCCATAGCCTAGCTAATGGGGCGGCTAAACCTCCATCACAGTGACCCTGCGGAAGAGAGGAGAATGGGCCAAATTTCTCACACCCTGAGCTCCCCTCCCTGTCTCTCCCTATCTTCCCCTGCCCATCCCTGCCTTTCCCTTGCATAGAAGATGCTACAGCAGAGATGAGACCTAGACTTGAGGCTCACATGCTGTTTTCATTGTTAAATACCCAGCAGCTTAGCATGAGGCAGATCAGGGGCATGGGGAAAAGAAAGTTACCAGTAAATATGGACTGGCTCCTTTTCCCCACTTCAGATCAGTAGGAATGCCATATTATTATCTTATTAATACCAATCACATAATTAGATTTTCTGGCACAGTATTCATTTCAGTCATTGTAGGTCACAGCATGAGGGTGGCATTATTGTAATTGTAAGAAAAGGCAAAATTAGCTGTAAGATTCTAGGAGGGGAAATGTTAAGCTACATAAAACAATTCAACACTGTTTAAATTGGTATTAACATTTGTTTTCTTTGCACCTGATATGTCAAGTGCACTCTTCAATGTAATATTCATGAAAGCGTGTGACAGATTTGTAAATTCTGTCTTCCACTGCCAGGATCTGATTTCCAAGCTGCTTAAGTAGGATTTATTGGCCAGGAGAAATAGTGTAACACTGAAAAGTTAATCGTTTGCTAATTTGGAGAGTGGAAGTAAAAAGGAAGCAGCTTGGGGTTGGTGTTGTGTTTGGTGGCAGGATCGTTCTGTCAACTGTTCAATTCAATCAATTAAGGCTCTTCTGTTAATTAAGAAGAGGACAAGCACATTACTTTGACTCGTCATCTCCTTATAATTGTTTTTCATAATCAAACAAAAGCGGTTTAAGGCATTATCTGAATTTGGAGCGATAGAGAGTAGGGTTGTCATGTTTACCTTTATCTAGGGTCATTATTGACTGGGGCTTGACTGGGCCACTATCTGGGGCTGTGTTAGCTTCAATGAGAGCGTGTTATGTGGTATAGTAACCCTCTTAGCAGCCTAATCATTGGCTGGGTGGAGGGAGGGAGTGTTGGGCCTGGCCCAGACACAGGCACTGCTCCAGCCTCATCTCCACCATTTACATTAAACAAAGGATTAGGAGAAGCCCCATGGCCTGCTCTCACACCTCCTCAGCAGGCCACATGACCATTGATAGGATTTCTCCAACTTTTACTCAGGTCCAACATTGTTTTTCAGGGCACCAGCAGGTGTAGGTTGATGTGAGGATGGTGAAACATCCAGCATACCTGTCGTAAATATGTTTTGACATCAGCTGTTGTGTCGTCCCGGTGTCATAAAACTGTCTGAAGTTTAACTACGTGTCTTTGAAGTTTTCTGACGGTTGTCCTATTCTCTTTCTCTCTTCCACAGCAGAATAATGTCTTCCAAGCAAGCCACCTCTCCGTTTGCCTCCGTCGCCGATGGGGAGGAAGCCATGAGTCAAGACCACCTGTCCTGGGATAAGGAGGAGAGTGCCGAGGCCCACGGGACGCCCCAGCTGCCCCTGCACAGCCTGCTCCACAGCAAGGGCTCCATGGACGAACTGCAGCCCCTCAGCAGTGTCCCTCCAGAGAGTGACTGGGACAGCATGGTGTCAGCCCAGCAGCGCATGGTGAGAGACACCACCCTGTAGACCAGTAGACCACTTGACTAGTAGACATATTACATTTGCTAAAAAATGATAAAATAATGTAAGTAGGGGTGAGGAATCATTGATACATCTTGTAATTCCTAGAAAACATACATCTCAAAGAAAGAAGAGTAATATGGCTTAGCAGTTTTTTTGTGGATCGATCTGATATAGGGTCTATAGCTAGCTGCCTTACTGCTGTAATACTCACTGTCTACTGTAATGACTCAGTGTACCATTCACTATTTACTGTAGGTGACAGGCAAGCCATCAGAAGGTTTCAGAGGGTACCATATTATTGTCTCTGTACAACAGCAGTCTGTTTTCCAACGTTGTCAGGGGTGAGGTAGATTCCTGACAATGTTCTGTATTTTCCGTTGGTGACCTTCACCATTAATGACTTTCACCACTGTCTAGCCTCTGAGTGTGAGTAAGCCTGACACACAAACACACACACACACACACACACACACACACACACACACACACACACACACACACACACACACACACACACACACACACACACACACACACACACACACACACACACACACACAAAAAAAAAAAATGTCTTGTCACTGTGCCCTAACAGAGAGGAATTTCTCCCACAAGGACAAGGACACGGTCACAACAGAGCCCTCGGACTTAAGACCATGCGTTCTGCCAAGCACTTGTCTTTGAAGTCTAAGCTCTCACGAGTGTCTTGAGATCCTCCCCACTCTAAAAGAAGAGGACAACAACATATTGAGTTGCATTTTAGCGTCACACACAGATTTGATGAAACTATAAATAGGGAGACAATACGACAGTGGAACAAAGTCTCTGAGAGGGTATCTGTTCTAGAGGGTCTGCCCAGGCCCCTCAGACCCCCAGCCGCCTGACTCCCTCACTAGAGGCTCTCTCTGGACCAGGATGCACTGGGGCCAAGATACAGGCTCAACAGCCACCCATTGTTCTGTGCTTGTAAAAGGGAACTCTTCACATGCCTCTCCCTCCTCCTCCCAGCCATGGGTACTGTCTCTAATACTGTGAAGCCGTAGGGATCCTGGGACCCTCAGATAGGCAGCACCAAACCAACTATAATCAACTACAGGTTATTATTAGGCTGAACAGGCCCAGTGATATCAACAGTAAAACGTGTAGTACACTACACAGCACCCCAATAAAAATTCAATACCACAGTATGGCAAATTAAGACAGAATGGAATGTTGCTACGCTTCTTCTTCAGGCTGCATCCTATTTGTCATCAAATAAACATCTCCCACAATATGTGTTGTTGTGTACATCTGCAGCAGGCCCCAGACAATCTGTGGAGCTGCTTTGATGTGTGTGGAGGAGAGAAGAGCAGAGGCACTTGTGGGCTGTAGCCAGGGAGGCAGGTGGCTGTTTGTGACAGACGGGCCTGCAGTAAAGAGACCCAGAGGGGCTCTGAAGTAGCCTTCCAGGGGCCACCCCTCTACACCGCAGTGGCTGCTGGGAGAGAGTCGCTGCTCCCCACTCCTCCTGCCCACCCACGTCCCACCCCCAGCCCCATCCCAGCCCCTTTGTCCCGGCTTGTTTTCTAAGGATGCTGGGAGAGAGTCGCTGCCCACCCACGTCCCACCCCCAGCCCCGTCCCAGCCCCTTTGTCCCGGCTTGTTTTCTAAGGATGCTGGGCGGTCTGGAGACCCTGTTCTTGTCGTCCAGTATGTAAATGATAGTCAGGAGATTGCTCAGGTGGTCCGCTCTTCTGACAGGCTCTAATTGGATCACAGGGCCGTTAGTGATGAAGGTAATTAGAACGGCATTTGAAAGAATGTTTTGTGCATTGTCTCCTGTTACTCACTGCAATCACTCGACAGCCTCTTGATAGAATGAAAGGATCCGTATGAAAGTTCATTCTATTCATTTCGGATCTGAGGGAGGAAATGCTTGCATTTAGTTTGCATAATTTCAAATCCTTTTCAGTTTATCATTACTTCAATTATTATTATTTTATCCAGATATGAAAAACAAAAGTTTTTGCTGCCTTTTTAACTTGAGCAATACCAGCCAATATATATAACATATATAACAACAATATGTAAAATGATCTTGTTCTGGTTGATTGTTCTGCGTTGAACAGAAAATACAGCGAGACATGGTGGAGACCTTGTGAACTGAAGGGTTGTCAAACCTGAACACTGCCAGTTAATGGAGCTTCTAGTCTGAGTAGAATCTATCAGATGGATGGTGGTGGCAGGCTGTGATGTCGTACTGAGGAGCGACATGAGGTCAAGGAAGGAGGACTAGAACATGGGGCAATGACAAGTCTTGAGGTTAATTATAGAAAGACAATCACAAATGTACCTCAAAGCTGGCAACATTAGTTTTCCCCACCATTATCACATCACAGTTGGCTGTGGATTGCCATGGCCTTTTTATCATTAAATTGTAAACATTGAAGTTGGAAAAGTGAAGTGTCGAGATCCCGTCAGCTCAAGTTGACTTGGTACAGATGGCGCATGGGAGAGGGAGTGTGAGAGGGGAGAAGGAGGGATTGACAGAGAGAGAGAGAGGGGGGAGAGAGGCAGACGGCGAGAAGGCTGAAAGTGTTGCCTTTGCTGATTACCTGACTCTACTGCTGTGCCATGCGTCTGTGTGGGCTGTGCCCTGAACCTGCGCCAGCTGATTAACCCAGCGCCACTCCACTCCCCACAAGCACCCTCCACTGGCCCTGGCACAGCCACAGCCACCCCTGTATAATCACCCCCATCCTGCCCGCCCAGCGCTGGGTGTAGACCTTGTCGCGCCAACCCGGGCCCTGGTACTGAACCGAACCACCTCTCTGACTCCTCTGCCTGTCTGAGGATATTAAGCTTGGATAAAAGATTGCAACAGGAATGCCCAGTGTAGTGTACATCACTCCATGTTCTTTGGGAATATCAGCAGATCCCACACACTTCTCAACATCGTTCTACCTTCTTGATGTTCCTTTCTTCTTGGGTTGTTCACTTTCACCGTTATCTGTGTGTCCTTCAGTAGATTGGCTTCCTCCTTTATGTGTGTGTTGAAGGTATTGTGTTGTTTTGTTGTTAAATGTCAGATCAGGCAGTGTTATACGTGACACACACAACAGATGTGAGAACACACAGAGGTAGAAGGGTTCAACTCTTCACAGCAGAATTACCTGTTGTCTCCTCACTCTCTGCAAGCCATAATTAAAACAGCCTTGTGTCTGAGAAGCCATGACCCAAGTTCTCTCTCTCTCTCTCTCTCTCTCTCTCTCGCTCTCTCGCTCTCTCTCTCTCTCTCTCTCTCTCTCTCTCTCTCCTCCTGCTCCTTTTCTGTGTACAGAGAGCACCCAGCCATCAGTCTCAGACAGGACCCTTAGTTAAATACTAAACCACACACAGGTGGGACCCAAAAACAACAACAGCCTGAGACAGGACACAGATTTACGATGGCCCGCAGCACTCAGCTGAGAATAGGCCTCCGCTCAAAAATGAACAAATTACACAGCACTCACCCCAACACAAATGTACACTCAAACGCAATTTGAGAAATTATAGTTGGGAGGTTTCTCTGTGTAGTTTCTCCGGAGGTAAAGTAGTGCCTGAGCACACACACATACACACACACATACACATACACACACACATTATGGCTATGCCCTCTGAAAGTGTCCCTCATCGTTTCACTACACTATTTTCACTTGCCAGATATCATTTGATAGAAGCTGCTGTTGTGTGAAAGCCAGAGAGGAGTCATTTGATATGGCCAAATCGTCCTGGGCCACCAAAGAACTAGCAATCACTGCATTTGACTACATCAACTGTCAACAGCCGATAAAACTCAGATACACAGGGAAATACTAATGATTATATCCAAACCCCTTTCTCTTTCCCCATCCCCTCCCAACTGCTGTTTTCTTACAGGAATCTGACAGCAATAAAGTATGTTCCCTGTACTCCTTCCGGAATAACTCAACCTCCCCACACAAGCCTGAGGAGGGGGCCCGGGAGCGCGGCGACCTGCTGAGCGGATCTGCGTTCGGAACGCCGGAGCGCCGCAAAGGAAGCCTGGCCGACGTGGTGGACACACTGAAGCAAAAGAAGCTGGAGGAGATGACAAAGTCAGAGCAAGATGGTAGGACACTAAGTACCTGTGTATGTGTGTGTGTGTGTGTGTGTGTGTGTGTGTGTGTGTGTGTGTGTGTGTGTGTGTGTGTGTGTGTGTGTGTGTGTGTGTGTGTGTGTGTGTGTGTGTGTGTGTGTGTGTGTGTGTGTGTGTGTGAGGGAGTGTGTGTGAATGCTTCCTTTTTCAAATGGCGTCAAACTTTTCCTCTCCCTCCCTCTCTCTTTCTCTATCATTTTAGTTTTTTCTTTCCCACTCACTCTCTCTTTTAATTAAACACACACACACACACACAAACACGTGTGCACACACACACACACACACACACACACACACACACACACACACACACACACACACACACACACACACACACACACACACACACACACACACACACACACACACACACCCAGACACAGACACAGACACACACACACACCCAGACATACCCAGACAGAGGCTGGGAGGACTGACGTGACTGTGTTTCCAGTTTGTTCTGAACCCTTTCCACAGTGACAAAGAGTGGGTGGCACTACACCTCAGCTTAAGTGTGGTCTCCCCCCACTGCCAAGGCAAACTGTCAGGCCGTAAAACACATGCCACCGACCTGATGCCAGGAACATTACCTTTTTATTCTTCAACACAGAAAGCTCTTCACTAAGGGCAGCATTCATCAGTCAAAGTCAACTGCACCTACAGACAAAATGAGTCCTGGCTATTAACAGGGATGCATGTGCCAATTTAATTCATTCAGTTTACTGTACCATATAGTACCTCATTTTCCAAATGTCCTCACATATCAAATACACTTAATAGAACTATATGTCACCCGATGGTAACCCACCACTCCCTAGTCCTATATGGTATCTCACAGTACCCCACACAACCTTCTGTCACCCTATGGTAACCCACCACTCCCTAGTCCTATATGGTATCTCACAGTACCCCACACAACCTTCTGTCACCCTATGGTAACCCTCCACTCCCTAGTCCTATATGGTATCTCACAGTACCCAACAGAACCTTCTGTCACCCTATGGTAACCCTCCACTCCCTAGTCCTATATGGTATCTCACAGTACCCAACAGAACCTTCTGTCACCCCCAACTCTCTCCCCCAGACTGCAGACTGTAAGAAGAACGCACAGGGGAAAAACAAATGTTTGAAAGAGCCGCTACAACATTTCCCCCATTCTTAATTAGCACGACATTGGTAGTATAGTGTAGTATTCAATCAGACTTGGAGCCCCCTGGGAACGCTGGTGTCTCATTTAGCGTCGGGGGAGCTTTTAGCTTAAGCACTACATCACATGAATAAATTAGATGTCCGTTCATTTAAAAATAATTTGTCGCTTTCTTTTTATAAAGTGTTTGGTGGTCTTTGCACAGTATCAACTATCCTGGATTATTCAGTAGATAGCAATCTCCTTCCCAATATTTTATTTTCCTAATTTAATTAGGTCATCCAAATTCTAATATTACTAATTACAATATTACATTTTAGCAATATTAGATTTACAATAATTTATTCAGATTCATTATTTATGATAATGTTGGCTTATGTGTTTAATAGTAAAAACAGTGTCTTAACTAGTATTTCTTCCCCTGTTGTCTTAATGGTATCGTTAGTTTCATACCCTTGACTTTTCCGGAGATGATACCTTTCCCTCGGCACAGAGGACATCTCTCATGTGTCTCTGGTTTCTGATGGGGTTGTTTTCCGCGGCGGGCGCGCTCCTCTGAGCCCTCTATGGCGAAGGCAGGCGTTATGGTAATGAGCCCCAGCTGGTGAGGGCCGGTTGTTGCAGTAATTTAAATGGTCAAGTGCAGCTGGTAATCCAGGGCCGTATGTTAGCGCAGGGAGGAGAGAGTGCTTCAACGTGCAGTACAGCTGTTTTAATCTCCTGTTAATAAAAGAGCCTGGCCCTGCCTCATGCGCCATGCATCAACACCACCTAAATAAACTCCCTTGTTGGAGGAAATTAGTTTCTGAGAACACAGAACAAGACATGAGGCTCACGGAGTTGGTGTCAAGCGTCCACAAGGACACTGAATCTCTCCATTCCAGCAGTTTACAGACGACATATTGAACTATGTCGTCTGTAAGCTGCTGGAATGGAGAGATTCAGTGTCCTTGTGGACGCTTGACACCAACTCCATCAGTAGAGATGACTGTGATTACTGTACATCAGAAGGGATATTACAGAGTATGGTGTGTAGGGCAGGAGGGTAACTGTTGTTACCGTTCATAATCTATGTCAGTGTTTATAGAGAGCCTCTGTGAGCATCTTGAAAGGGCAGGATTAACCCATTACGGGCACACCAGAAGGTTGGAGAGCCATTTGTTGCCTTAATGACCTGGCTAATGTAAGACAAAGCAGTGATGTGCTAAATATATCACTTATCTAATCTATGCTATCATAGAGACAACTGTTCCTCCTAATCCACCCTGCTTTAGTCCCTCCACTGGTCTGGATCACTGGAGTCTTCAGAGCAGAGCTAGACACCATCTGCTGCCATTATTCTGACTGAGTCCTCCCTGTTATGTCCCTGGTCAGGAATCTCATCTCATTGTGATGATGGATCAAGACTGAGCTTGCTGGCCTTAATAGAGGGCATGAGAATCCTCTCTGTTTCACCTATTACAATGTAGACACTTGTTCGACACCATTAACATTGAAGTTGTTTAAACTGGACTTTGTATATCCTCTTAGATTCAATGATGAATGAGTCAGAAATTGTCATTTAGATAATTGTGTGACGTTGTGCTAGTCCAGAGGCCATATTTGCTACTGAGCGACGGTAAAGCTGTGGACTGGGACAGAGAGCAGTCCTAACAGACCATGACAGAGTCTCCTTCGGCCGGCCGGCCATGCCTCTTTCAGTCCCCTAACAAAATGTTAATTACATGTATATCGTCGTCAGGGTTCGCTGCCCTCAAATCCAATCAGACGAAAGTTGACCGCAACTTTGCCTAGCTGGGCTGCCATCTCAGTGCTCCATGCCTGAACCCGCCACAGTGGCCATACTCATCGGCTCTACCGCCCTCCCACCCCTCCTCCGTCCTCTCTGTCACTGGTCCTTAAAGTGCTCTAAGTGCTTGTGACTGCGCTAATGAATGAAAATGTCCTCCCAGCAGTGAGGACTGCATTAAGCTGAATAGCCACCTTAGCTGTAAAAGCTCTATTAGACTCAGTGGCCAGGAGGGCTAACGATTGTGCCCAATGTTTATTTACTAGGTATTGTAAATGCATTATTTATGGAGAGCTTTCCAGACACCACTTGTCAAGAGTTAAAAATGTCAGTATAAGGTGTTAAGGGAAAAAGAAAAATGGCCTCCATTATGAAGATCCAAGGTGACCTTGGTTGGATCCACAATTAGACCAGCTTCCTATAATGCACTAAAGTATGAATAATGGTCATAGGGAGTCAACACTGTGTTGTCCCCAAGACAAGGACAGGTGATAGTTGTGTTTGTTAGGTTTTAGGTTTTAGCCTGTTCCTTTGGGCTCTATACAGGCAGGTTGAATCCTTGCCAGCACAACCAGCTCTGGATTGGATTTGCGTGCAGTTAATGAATTCCTAATGTCTCTTTCTATTGTGCATTGAGTGGCATGCTGAGACATGTTTTTATTCTTTATCGGTGGCCTGTCGAGCACAACGCATATTCTGTGCACGGAGGCATGTCAGAAAGCGATGCACTCAAGCCGGTCAGATATTCGTCTCCTTCTTTGTAGTGTACTCTGTTACAGAGACTTGCTGCTTGCATCAGGGAATGTCAACACACAGGCATGCACGCACAAACGTCCCCTTTTTGCCTGGGCATCGACAGTCCTCTGCCTGTGCCAGTGTAGCCAGCAGTGTCGTATTGCCAGGAGTAGTTCTGGCTGCTGCTAAAATCTTGTTATATTTGAATCCATGTTTAAAGGCCGGCGAGACTGAATGCCATGTTTCAGGCAGGAGTGTGGCAGGGCTGCAGGCAAACCCTAACCCCAACACTGACCTGGGATATTGAAACACGTTCTAGGTCTATGTTCCCTTATGGACAAAATACACAAGGCTTTTTAGATTTCAGGTTAAACTAGAGGTTGCAGTACATAACATCTATATTCTGATGTAACGGGACTGCTTTTACAGTTCAACCTGGTGGTTGGCCTGTATAACAGTACACAGTATCCCACAGTGTTCCTGTGATGACTCTAGTCTGTCTGTGGAGAAGAAGTGAGAAGGAGAGGTCGCTCCCCATTGAGTTGGGATGTCCTGACCCCCTGGGAACAGGTGTGCATGCTGGAGGTCCTGTCTCAGAGGGTAACATGCAACCCTGGGTGACCTGTGACACTATGAACAGTTGCTAATGTGAAGGGGTGAGGACTTCTCCCCAAGGCAGTAACCCAACCTCCTTGGAGCTGAGAGGAGGTCCATACTCCACACTATGGTGCACAGGAGCCAGGCTATGGCCAACAGAAGCTAGCCTTGTCAGTCAGAGTATCTGGTTAGCAGTGCACCTGGACCACAGCAAGGCCTATTGACTAATTACCATACCAGTGTGAAGCCACAGCACCTTCATCCACAGGGACAGTTCACCAAATCACAGCCTTCCTCTCTGAGGTAGAAGGATTATGAAAGAGATCACACACGTCAGGAGCAGAGGACCTCCACTGTGTGACATGAGTGGTCAAATTGTGCTGTTTAGTTGGGTGATCTGAATGTATGATTCTCAATTTCAGTCATACTCTATGTAATGCCAATCAGAATATATCTCTCTCCCATCTCTCTCTCTCTC
>NC_138301.1:26610000-26637500 GCF_965601325.2 Salmo salar
CGCTCGCTCTCTCTCGCTCTCTCTCTCTCTCTCTCTCTCTCTCTCTCTCTCTCTCTCTCTCTCTCTCCCTCTCTCTGTGTGTGCCTGTGTTCATTCTTGGCCGATGGCGTGGTCTGCCAGCCCTGTGGAGCAGTGCTCTGGTCTGTCACTTTTGTTTGAATAGGTAATGTGGAGCTGTTCAGGCTGAAGAGACATGAGCTGGAATCGCTTGTTAGGACACATGATCAAAAGCTGCTCTCTGCACTCTGCCAATCAAACCTCTTGTCACCCTGTGAAGCAGACGTTAAATAGATTTTTCGGCTGTATGCCGCGGGCAGTCTGCCAGCCTGACATGCAAACTTTTACCAAAAGATACCAGCTCCACCACTCCTCCCCTTCCTCTCTCACCCCCAAAACTCCTCCTTCATCTCCCCCTCCCCTCCCTCTCTCTCCTTCCACAGCACTGCCCCTCTGCTTCCAGGCTAGTGAACAGAGCCCAGCGCTAAATGACATGGCTAAGTGTAGGGCACAGGGAGCACGCTCCACTCTCACTCTCCAGCCTGCCTTCTCTGAACGATGGATTTAGTATGCAGTCCAAACAGAACCCATACACACCACATCACGGCTGCCTCCTAGGAGTTAGGAGAGACAGGGGAGTCCTGACAGAACAAGAACAGCATAGGTGGTTGCAGCTAGATCCGTCTAAAGTGGAGCTCTCCCTCTTTGAGATGACAAAACAAGCAGCTGCTTCTTCAGTGTGCCATTCTTCGCTGCGTTGGGATCACCTTCCCTCTTCTCATATTCCCATTAGTCAACAGTAGCAACTGCTGCGGAGCATTCCGGGAGCCATCTTCCCAGGATTCAGCTGTTGACTCTGTCCCCCTGCGCCTGAGGAGCACAACGCTCCCATTGTGTTGCTGGCCCAGTGGCTGCACAGGAACCCCCTGATAGGAGGAAACGGGTGTCTTAGGGAGACAAATCACAGCCAGGGCCTTACAGAGGCCTGTTTGTGTTCAGACACACTCCCCATAGGTGCATCCCATCAGCTGCATCTCAGCCCTGGCCCAGACCTATAGTACAGCCAACCATAATGGATTGGGACTCAATTATACTGAAACATATTGCTTCATTTTAAAAATGATTGAGAAGCTATGGAAGAGTTTTTATGTATTTTGTTCTATGAATTTCCATGTGACTTTAAACAGACTAAAAGACAAAACAGTGTAGAATAACAGCTTGTATAGAATAGGAGTGTACTGGAGACTACACTTTCAGCAGCTTTAATAGCCTGGCTGTTTTATGTGACCCCTCAGTATTTGGAATGCTACAGTGAGGGCAGAATGCTGACACACAAGAAGGCAGAGCCCATTAATGCTCCTAAATCTGTCATTGTGCTGGAGCTGTAGATCTGGAAATAGCAGACTCCTTTATGCAGAACAGGGACCGATATGGACAGGCTTTACGTAATCAGCCTGGAGGGTGGGGGAGATGGAAGGTGTGTGTGTGTTTGGGGGGGGGGGGGGGGGGGGGGGGGCAGACATGGGCACAACAGAGCTTCTGCCAGGACAATGGGGAACTTGGGGATGAGGGCCAGTTGGATAGACAGTAGGACATTAGAACAGGGTTTTGTGTGTGTGTGTGTGCATGTGTGTGCGTGTGTCTGCATGTGTGTGCGTGTGTGTGCGTGTGAGGGGTTATACTGGGAAAGTCTCTGCCCAGTATCACTGTCCAAGCCTTGGCGTTGGGTTCCCAGGCATTCTCCACACATAACTGGACAAAAGAGCTGGTGTCATCTGACCGGGGATGAAAATAGTGTCAATGTAACCCACACCATGGGCACAGACGGGCCCTGTGGCCTGCTAATGATTTCAGGGCACATCGCATGCTTGTTTTATAAGACTATGGTACGTCAGCCATCCAGCTAGCAAATCTGCCTCGGTACAGGCAGACATGACAGATTACACAGATCCTCCTTGTACCATATTTGCATTGTTTTCCACCTAACACTGAGCATGAATATTTTACACTCCACTTTGATGTCTGCCTCTTGAACAGAGAGACTGTTTAATCACTTGTGATAAAACAAATGTCTGCCCTCACTCTCTTTCTCTCCCACCCTGTTCAATAACATTTCACATGTGCCAAGAGATGAGATTAGGATGTCAGAAGAAACGGATAGGAACATGTTTTATTGCGCTGCAAAGCTTGAGTGCTGATGATTATAATTATTAGGCGAACACCATCTCTCGTTGGGAGTGCCCCCGATATCATTTTAAGCCTGCGGAGGCCGAGTGGTTAATATGGTTTAAGACCCTGGCATCCATTACATGTCATGAAGTTCCAATGATAGGTTAAAGTTATGACTTTGGATTATAATTAATGATCGCTGGGCTGGAATGACATTTTCCTCTATCTTATCATAATGCTGCAATTAGTGATTTGTGTGGTGAGGCACCCCACTTTCTCCTCCCCTCTTCTCTCTCACTCTTCCTGTCTGTTTGTAGTTCTCTCCTGGGTGCCAGTTGGCTTCATGGTGGCTACCGTAAGACTTCTGTTGTTAACTTTTTGTTAAAGTCATGGCTGGGCAATGAGCTCAGCCTCACATGAGATCTGAATTATTCCATCCTTGCACAGCTTGTCTCAGTCCATGTGGCTCTGTATCCCAGAGAAAGGGGATGGCTTGTTTCAAAGGAAATACGGCTCCCATTGTTGCAGAACCATTTTGGAACAATAGTGCTTTGAGACGTTTAGCTGTGGGCCAGCGAAGGGGACTTCCTAGAAATTGGAATTCTTAACCTTTGAAGTACTATGGCTACTTCATCATCCTAATTCTCCCTGGTCTGGCTGGCCTAGCATCATAAATGTCTATTGTGTTCAGTCTCAGAGATAGAGATATTCAATACAAAAACTGGTTGAGCCCTTGCATATGAGAACATTTGCACATGCAGTGCTGCTTAGCCTTAACCAATTTAATATTCTGGCACCGTACCAGTTGTTCAGATCATGGCTCAATTACTTTGTAAACTAAAACATATCAGACAGTTTGAGGCGGTGGTGTGTGTGTGTGTGTGTGTGTGTGTGTGTGTGTGTGTGTGTGTGTGTGTGTGTGTGTGTGTGTGTGTGTGTGTGTGTGTGTGTGTGTGTGTGTGTGTGGAGGTCGTCATCTAAAAATAGTGACCTTTGGACTCTCCGTCCACAGAGCAATGTGTGCACATCCTGAACTCTGACATCCCAGTAAACAAAGCTGGTTCATAAACATCTTTAATTGCTGCTTGGTAGAAACTGAGAATGTCACAGACTGCAATAGCAAATAGGCGCCCCTTAATTAGACAAAGTAAAGTTTTATTTGAATATTTACAGTGCCTTCGGAAAGTATTCAGACCCCTTGACTTTTTCCACATTTGTTACATTACAGCCTTATTCTAATATGGATGAAATAAATACAAATCCTCAGCAATCTACACACAATACCCCATATGACGAAGTTAAACAGTTTTTTAGAAATGTTTGCTAATTTATAAAACTTTAAAAAAGATACCTTATAAGGTCCCACAGTTGACAGTGTATGTCAGAGCAAAAACCAAGCCATGAGGTCGACGGATTTGTCCGTAGAGCACCGAGACAGGATTCTGTCGAGGCACAGAATGGAGGATACCAAATAATGTCTGTAGCATTGAAGGTCCCCAAGAACACAGTGGCCTCCATCATTTTTAAATGGAAGAAGTTTGGAACCACCAATACTCTTCCTAGAGCTGGCCGCCCGGCCAAACTGAGCAATCGGGGGAGAAGGGCCTTGGTCACGGAGGTGACCAAGAACCCGATGGTCACTCTGCCAGAGCTCTAGAGTTCCTCTGTGGAGATGGGAGAACCTTCCAGAAGGACAACCATCTCTGCAGCACTCCACCAAGCAGGCCTTCATGGTAGAGTGGTCAGATGGAAGCCACTCTTCAGAAACAGGCACATGACAGCCCGCTTGGAGTTTGTCAAAAGGCACCTAAAGACTCTCAGACAATGAGAAACAAGATTCTCTGGTCTGATGAAACCAAGATTGAACTCTTTGGCCTGAATGCCAAGCATCACGTCTGGAGGAAACCTGGCACCATCCCTATGGTGAGGCATGGTGGTGGCTGCATCATGCTGTGGGGGTGCTTTTCAGCGGCAGGGACTGGGAGACTAGTCAGGATCGAGGCAAAAATGAAAAGAGCAAAGTACAGAGAAATCCTTGATGAAAACCTCCTCCAGAGCACTCAGGACCTCAGACTGGGACAAAGGTTTACCTTCCGACAGGACAACGACCCTAAGCACACAGCCAAGACAACGCAGGAGTGGCTTTGGGACAAGTTTCTGAATGTTCTTGAGTGGCCCAGCCAGAGCCCGGACTTGAACCCAATCGAAGATCTCTGGAGAGACCTGAAAATAGCTGTGCAGCGACGCTCCCCATCCAACCTGACAGAGCTTGAGAGGATCTGCAGAGAAAATGGGAGAATCTCCCCAAATACAGGTATGCCAAGCTTGTAGCGTCATACCCAAGAAGACTTGAGTAATCACTGCCAAAGGTGCTTCAACAAAATACTGAGTAAAGGTTCTGAATACTTATGTAAATGATATATTTCTGTTTAATTGTTTTTATAAATTAGCAAAAATGTGTCATTATGGAAGAGCCTTCCCTGTAGCTCAGTTGGTAGAGCATGGCGTTTGCAACGCCAGGGTTGTGGGTTCGATTCCCACGGGGGGCCAGCAAAAAAAAAATGTATGAAATTGTATGAAATGTATGCATTCACTACTGTAAGTCGCTCTGGATAAGAGCGTCTGCTAAATGACTAAAATGTAAAATGTATTGTGTGTAGATTAATGAGGAAAAAAATACAATTAAATAAATTTTTTGAATAAGGCTGTAATCTAACAAAATGTGGAAAAAGGGGTCTGAATACTTTCCGAATGATGTCATGTGCCTTTCACTGAGGAGTGGCTTCCGTCTGGCCACTCTACCATGAAGGCCTGCTTGGTGGAGTGCTGCAGAGATGGTTGTCCTTCTGGAAGGTTCTCCCATCTCCACAGAAGAACTCTAGAGCTCTGGCAGAGTGACTAAATCATTATATGTAAAGTAATCTTGTTGAATTTATATGTACGGTACCAGGTACTGTATATGCTTTTGCCATGTTCTCAACATATCTGCACACACACACACACACACACACACACACACACACACACACACACACACACACACACACACACACACACACACACACACACACACACACACACACACACACACACACACACATACGCATGTACACTCACACCAACACACACTGAAAATAAAGTGAAGTAATATAAAGCCTAAAAGCATAGTATGCACCTGTTATTATCATGGATGAAATATCCTGGATGGACCTGGAGAGCACATTATAACATTATATCAGTGTTACCATGCTTATAAAGTCTTTCTTTTTTCACTTTAGTATCACTTCTTTTTTTTATTAAGGCAGCATTTACATTCTGTGTATAATGCAGAGGAATCTGTGAAGCACATCGGCGTTGCCTCTAAACGTTTAAGATAAAATAAAGTTTGGGGGGCTATGCCAGACACTTGGCTTCACTGCACATTTAATCATTCATGTGGATCCGATTAGTATTTTTTTGTCCTTGTACAGTCTCAGACACACATTAATTTAGTAAATCCCATAGATCAGCCATGATCACAGTAAGCAGCGTTATCCACACACTTCTATTCATTTAACACAGATGAATAAATGGGAATGTTTTGGAGCATTGATTAGCAGCAGAGTTTCTATCTGACAGTTAGATTGCAGGGTAGCCAACAAAAATCGTCTCCTCTGCAAGGTACCCAGTAATTTAATTCTTGTGTGAAATTATTATAATTTATTACAGTGTGTGGACCCTAATGATTACCGACATCAAATGGAAATTATAAATTCAAATGAAGTCTACATCTCTCTCGTAATGCTCATCTTCACAGTGTTGAGACCCTCATCAGCACTGGCTCCTTTCTCCGTATCATTTTACTTTTCATTTATTTACCTCCTAAGACGGACTTGCTTATTTTTATGTTTATCATTATGTGTGATTTAAGCTGTCTCTACTTCATTTCAGCAAGGTGTTCATTACATGTGCTTATCTTTTAGTTTCCTGTCTGAATAAGCCTTCATTATCACTTGATAAACTTTCCGTTGTAGGTATAGGCTGTGTAACTTTAGAAGGTATTCAACGTGGCTTAAGGCTTAAGGCAGTCTCTTTGAAGGAGGTAAACATTTGATTATTTCTTTGCTTTTCAGTTTTTTCTTTGCTTTCAGTTATTTCTATATAGAAATACCAGAAAACAATGTCTTAAACTTTCCAATTACTGTACCTCGAGTGTCCTGGAATAAGCTCTGAACACTACTGATGTCTTTCTGTTACACATTAATACACATTTTAATTCAATTATTAGTATTAGAAATGTAGTATAGCAACAGCCTCAGCTGCCTTAATAGGGCGGAGAGTGGAGGAGAGGAGGAGAGGAGGCGAGAAAAAGTACATTTTGCTATCCAAGCATTTAATGGTGGTAGTTCTTAAAAGTGACCTTGTGGGGTAGAGAGAGAGAGAGAGAGAGAGAGAGAGAGAGAGAGAGAGAGAGAGGGAGCTGGAGTCTGGAGCACAGTGGAGCAGCACGGCACAGCAGAGCACAGCGGCTGGCTCCTTCCAGCTGCACACATGGCATCCATCGGGGGCACAATCACGCACAGTCCCAACACCTCAGGCTCGGACATATGTTGAGTTTTATTTCATTCTTCTGACATTAATCCTATTCACCAGCTGTTCTGCCAGCTGCCACTCTCCGGCTTAAGAGGAGATTGCAGTTTTGGGGGCTCTGAGTCCTGGTTTATCTTGGCTCCTCATCTCCCCTCACTAAGTTTTGATTGGATTTTTCCCCCTCTTCCTTCTCCAGGTTCCTTGAGTTACATACTTCCTAGCTTCTTGCTATCTTTCTTTTTTCTTATTTCAACTTCGTATTTTCTCTCTCTCCTTCATGTAGATAAGAGAGCTTTAGGGTTGTGTTTTAAGCTGCATCCAAGCCCTTCTCTGGCCAGGGGCCCTTTCAGATTGCCGGCTGGCAGTACTGCGGTGTTCACTGCCTGCCTCTCCTCTCTTCTCCTTTGGACCGGCTCACATTTATAATTCACACACAGTTCTTTCATATGGTCACCGCTATCTCATAACAGGCTGCACAGAGACCCACTCCTAGGGGGCAAGGTAGCTGGCACTCCTCTCCATGTACGCAGGCTGGCCAGATGCTGCTCCCCAGCCAGTCCCTCTGGTCTAGACAGGATGGAGAGAGTGCAGAAATCTCACGCTTTTACACACTTAATGAAGGAGGGAATCTAACCAGGCTGGAGCCTCTTCACCCACGTCCTCTAGTAGCATTTCCTTTGGATTAGCTTCACCTCAGCCTTAACAGTTATCATTATTGACATATCAGGCCTGACATATTTCACATTTATGTGCATTGTCTGGAAGCAATTCCCAGTGTTCTCTGTGTAGTTTCTGCTGAAGTACTGCTTCGTGGACGACGGGCCGGGGCTGCATGAATTGATCATTGCTCACTGCTCACTTTAATAATTCAAGGCTGATTGCCACAAAGTCCCGCAGTAAAATGGATTGGGAGAGGTCACGTGTTGCCCTGCTCAAGAGGTGAAGCCTCGTGGGGACGGTTAATTCATATACAGTATGCTTGATAGACACGTGTCCTATTTAGAGGTCAGCTGTGGAGCCGTGGGCGGTAGTGGATACCAGAGCCTGGAATGACAGGGTCACTGCTGTAGGCTTAGCACCTCGGCTCCTATGGATAAAGAGAAAACAGGACGAGTGGTTACCTCAGCACTAACAGCCCCCGGCCAACCAGGACATTTCTCCTACTAATTTACAACAGATTATTACAACTACACCTTTCGTTAAAGCAGCCTGGAGATTTAGGTTTAGGTCTATGTTTAGGTCTATGTTACACACACACATACCACTGTACATGAGGATTGCAGCTTTTGCCCTCTGATTTAGTTGAATGTCTTCTGGTTTAGAACATCCAGATGGACCTTTAGGCTCCCAAGGTCCGTTTAAGTGTGTGTGTGCACAGGTCAGTGATTGTTTAACGTTATCCTCATGTCATTAGCAAAATCTTCCAATGACCCCTGACCTGTAACAGAGAGCCCAGACCACATCCGTTAGGCTTAAGGATGTGAGTGTGTAAGGACATAAGGCTGTGTGAGGGGTTCCTCCTTGAGCCTGAGTTGCAGAATATCCCAGGTTGGTTGTGTTCTATTTATAGTGGCTGTTGGCAAGCTGGGATGGTGTCTATAGGGGAGCCTACAGGTGACTAACAGGGATGCTCACCAAGTGGAATAATGAATAGTATTAGGTGTCAATTAAATCAAGCTTTTGCCAAGGTGCAGGTGCGCCACAATGTACTGGCACATCTTAAGGAGCCAGGCCTCTTCACCCATGCATGCCAACGGCTGCATTTGCATATTAAAGAGCTGAAATTATTTAACTGAAGCAAAAAGTCTTGTGGAAATGATAAGAGGTTATTAAAACTGTTGACAAGGAGGCAAGGTAATTGCCTGAAAATGAGCAACGATGCCACTGTTGTACACAGAATAGTGTTGTTTTTTCTCTCTCTCCTCTCTTTAGCGTTTGCATTGTGCGATGCCGCCCGGGTGTGTAACCTATTACGTTTAGATTGCTCCCTTGCAATTAGTGCCCTTTTTGTCCTCCCTTCAATAAGGCCATGATTATGGAGACTTCAGGAGGATCTGCATTCCTCATCCAACAGCTGTTGTCTCTGGAACTACCGGTGGAATGACAAAACATGTTTTCTCACCGCGTTTCACTTTTCTGCCGGCTTCTTGTAATTATTGTGTTTTATTTGCTGCGATGATGGGGTCTTCTTTTTACTGCCTCTGTGATTAAGATATTCACAAGATTCCCTCAGAGTTAGTGAGAATCTTTTTGTAAATCTTGACTTTGTAAGTTTGTTTTCCATACAGAGTGGGGTAGATTGGGGAGAGAAGAGACTGGGGAAAGGGTCCATACCGAGTGAGGTAGATTGGGGAGAGAAGAGACTGGGGAAAGGGTCCATACAGAGTGAGGTAGATTGGGGAGAGAAGAGACTGGGGAAAGGGTCCATACAGAGTGAGGTAGATTGGGGAGAGAAGAGACTGGGGAAAGGGTCCATACAGAGTGAGGTAGATTGGGGAGAGAAGAGACTGGGGAAAGGGTCCATACAGAGTGAGGTAGATTGGGGAGAGAAGAGACTGGGGAAAGGGTCCATACAGAGTGAGGTAGATTGGGGAGAGAAGAGACTGGGGAAAGGGTCCATACAGAGTGAGGTAGATTGGGGAGAGAAGAGACTGGGGAAAGGGTCCATACAGAGTGAGGTAGATTGGGGAGAGAAGAGACTGGGGAAAGGGTCCATACAGAGTGAGGTAGATTGGGGAGAGAAGAGACTGGGGAAAGGGTCCATACAGAGTGAGGTAGATTGGGGAGAGAAGAGACTGGGGAAAGGGTCCATACAGAGTGAGGTAGATTGGGGAGAGAAGAGACTGGGGAAAGGGTCCATACAGAGTGGGGTAGATTGGGGAGAGAAGAGACTGGGGAAAGGGTCCATACAGAGTGGGGTAGATTGGGGAGAGAAGAGACTGGGGAAAGGGTCCATACAGAGTGAGGTAGATTGGGGAGAGAAGAGACTGGGGAAAGGGTCCATACAGAGTGAGGTAGATTGGGGAGAGAAGAGACTGGGGAAAGGGTCCATACAGAGTGGGGTAGATTGGGGAGAGAAGAGACTGGGGAAAGGGTCCATACAGAGTGAGGTAGATTGGGGAGAGAAGAGACTGGGGAAAGGGTCCATACAGAGTGAGGTAGATTGGGGAGAGAAGAGACTGGGGAAAGGGTCCATACAGAGTGAGGTAGACTGGGGAAAGGGTCCATACAGAGTGAGGTAGATTGGGGAGAGAAGAGACTGGGGAAAGGGATTCATATTGTCTCTCTAGGACCAGATCTGACTGAGCGATTCTCAGGGTTACAAATTCAGCCCTGAGTTAAATAGATAATAGAATGAGGTATTTTCGTTTAGAGTGGAGAAGAATAGCTTCAAATTGACTTGTTGCTCTCACCAAATTGAACGCAACTTGCTTTATTCTCCTAACCTTGACATATTTGTACACCTACAGTATAACTCAGCCTAACGCTTTCAGTCTAGGAGCCTTTCTTTTTGCCAATATTATTAAAAGCACTCTAAAAGTTCTCTGAAAATAATTATGAACCTAACTACCACTATTTGTACAAGTGTGTGCTCCAACTCAGTGAGTCCTCTAGCTAGCTCACTGAGAGCACTCCTACTCTAAAACGCCGCCTCTCGCTGGGCTCTTGATGAAAGCTATCCTCCATCCAGCCCACAGCCTCTGTTTATAAGGCTCCGCCGTACTGAGGAGGAAATAATTGATATGGCCAATGTCAGTTGATCATTGATTTAGTAATGGCATGTTTCCCCCGGAGGCTCTAACCACTAATACTGTATACAGGGCTGATGCTGAGACTCCTGTGACTCTCACAGAAAGCTCTCTCTCCATCCTCCACCACAATGAGCCGTCACTTAGAGCAAAACAAACACTCCACTAGCAGCCACCAGTCACATACAGTATCTGTAGAGATAATATCATAGACTGAGAAATAAAGCCTACTGTCAGTGGCTGTTACAGTATGTATGTTGAAGCAGCAGCAGTGATAGCGGGACCTGGTGGACAGACAGAGAGTGGGATGCTGGATGGATGGATGGATTCCTGGCCGGGTGTTGTGTTGTCATCCTTCAGGATCTCTCCCCCGGTCCTGCGTGGGTCTCAGTGTTGAGGAGGATTGATGAGGGAAATTGCTTCTTCCTGTTGAGGGATTACAATAGGCGTGTGAGTGAGTGAGTGGGCCGCAGGCTGCAGGCAGGAAGGGTGGTGAGGGCACGGAGCGGAGGGAGGTAGGGACAGATGTGTTGGCATAGGGCCACCGGGCATGGCCCACTGAGAGACAGAGAGGGAGACAGAGAGGAGGACACCCAGAGACTACTTCCCCCGCAGGGAGGAAAGCACAGTCTCATGATGCCTGGGAAAAGACCTACGGGTACAACTCACTCTGTCTATCCTTCCGACTGTATGATAAAACACACAGAAGATATGAGACACGAGGTTGTCTATTTAATGTGCCTCACGTGGCTTTATTTAATGTATTCTTGGTTGATACCCCAATGCCAATCGTTAAAGTCATTTCCCAAGTAGATAACAACATGAATCATGAATCATTAAGATATTATTTTTACGGACCATTTCAAATCCAAATTGACAAGGTTTGATTTGCTTGTTAGTGTATTTATTTGTGCCGTCTGTGTTTTCCTCTTGGTGATTTGAACTTAACCGTGCGGTGCATCCAATGATACTCTGATTGAACCACTCTGTTTAGGGCCGCAATAAAACAATACATTAGCTAACAACTCTCCCTCAGCTTGGCACATGCAGAAGTCTTTATGACCAGCTTGCGCTCACTTTATTAACAGTAACTTATTACAATATGCTCAATAAAACACTAATTCAGCTTTATAAACGGTTGCTTTAAAATGTTTGAGAGAGACAGAGAGATTAGCTTTTATTTATTTGATCTTCTAAAGAGGCTGGGGGTGAGATTGTCAGCAGTGCTTACCTGCCTCTTAGGGTTACACTGTTGTGGTTTCTGTTCAACATGGGATTCTGGCAGTGCTCAGTGCCAGCTGCTGAAAGCCCTGTTTATACCAAACACTAGCCCAGAAACATCCCTTTGTTCAGATTTATGAGCACCATTAGTTCTTGTTTGAATGTAGTGAAAGACTAAGTCTAATGTAGCCAGCTCATCTTTGCTCTAGGTGCCTCAATCCCTCTGACTTTTCACCCACATCAGACAGATTACAGGATAGCTGCATGAACAAGCTGTGTACCAGACCACAATGGAGATAGTAGATAGAAACATATTGTAGTTGGCAGTATCAGGTCATTGGCAGGCTTTACATTGCAACATGGGTGCCGCCAGGAAATGAGCAAGAAACTTGGAAGAAGTGGAGACGGGGCGGGGCCTGTATCCAGCTCCGTAAAGCCCTAGAGAACACACAATGAGGAAGAACAGACAGTCTTAGGGTGCTGGGCCCGCTCCCCACTTCCTCCTCCAGGGGAACATTCTGGAGTAGTTTTGTCTCGTATGTTGCTATCTGTGCTAGTGGCAGAGCAGCGGGGGTTGCTGCCAGGCGAGGGTCCCCAGGGGCCTGTGGTATCGACGGGGCCGGAGGACGGAGGAAGTTGGTACGGGTCCAGTGTGGCCGGCCGGGCTCAGTGACAAGCTGAGCTGTCTGCCGCGGGGACGCTGGGAAAATGTAAATAAGAGTCTGATAAGAGCTATTGTTTTCATTCCATTCTCATCCTGTCTCAATGGGCTGCTCCAGAGCTGCACAGCATTTTATCTCAGAGGAGAGAGGGAGAAAGAGAGGGAGGAAGAGAGGGAGAAAGAGACAGGGAGATATTTAAGAGTCCCTCTTAGGAAAATAGAAAATAAGCTCAAAGGGACTCTTCATTTATCTTGTTCAAGCGTTTTTCAATGACAAGCCAACTACATGATTCCACTTTCTGCAGACTTTGGTATCTCTATCCCCACAAAGATAGACAGAAATCCACAGATATTGACAGCCACAATGCAACATACAATATAAACATTGTGTTGGTTTTAAGATATTCAATATAAATCACCTGGATTTGAATATTCTACCTTTTCCTACAAAAAATATTTGGTTTTGATTACAAGACCAATGAGGTGTGATAGTTGTATGATTTGTTACAAGCTCTGTCTAAAAATGAACACTGTGCACCTACTGCTCACATCTTAATATGACAGTAACTATTATTCTGATATAACACAGTGTTTCCATTGGCATGTTTAATCTCTCCAGAGAAGACGGACAGGAATTTGAGAAATTAAAACAGCACACGCATACACACACTACTATTAATCTAAATTCCTCTAAAAATGGTTTAGCCTTTCTAAGACTGCTGTGAAATAAGCCAGACGACTGAGTCATTTTGTGTGTGTTTTCCTAAAGTATGCCTGCATGAAAATTATAGCAGCAATATTTTCATTTGGGTATGCCTATTTGGTTCTAAGCTGTTGGAGCATTGAAAGGTGTTTCTAAGTTATTTTATACACTAATCCAGGCCATTATTCACTCTCCCAGGTGGAAAAGAGAAAGCGCAGGCAAGCAGGCAGGCAGGCTCTCTTGCACATTCCAGCTGTAGGCTGTCTTGTGTGAGGGCTTGGCAGGCTGTGTCTGGCCCAGGGTTAGGGATGGAGGTGCAGTATGGAGGAGTCAGGGAGCGGCCACTCTCAGGGTAGGGGAGGAGGAGGAGGAGGAGGAGGGAAAGGTGGGAGGGGTGGAGTAGAATGGGAGCTGGCACCATATTATCTACAACAGTTGGTGCATTCCTTAATGATCAAGTGCGGGAGAAGCATCTGTGGTGATGTGTATGTATGTACATACATCTGTGTGTGGGTTTGTGTGAAAGTATGTGTGTATATATTATCATGAGTTTGTGAGTGAGTGTTTGTGTGAGTGTTTTTTGTGTTTACAACCCTTTCACAGTGCTGTAAAAGAAAGCATGTTCTTTCTGCCTGAGTCGGTAGAGGAGTGTGTTGTTGTTGTTGTTGTGTATCTGTACTGAGGGAGGGCTGTTATCTGTGGGAGTGTGTTGATGTTGTTGTGTATCTGTACTGAGGGAGGGCTGTTATCTGTGGGAGTGTGTTGATGTTGTTGTGTATCTGTACTGAGGGAGGGCTGTTATCTGGGGGAGTGTGTTAATGTTGTGTATCTGTACTGAGGGAGGGCTGTTATCTGGGGGAGTGTGTTGATGTTGTTGTGTATCTGTATTGAGGGAGGGCTGTTATCTGGGGGAGTGTGTTAATGTTGTGTATCTGTACTGAGGTAGGGCTGTTATCTGGGGGAGTGTGTTGATGTTGTTGTGTATCTGTACTGAGGGAGGGCTGTTATCTGGGGGAGTGTGTTGTTGTTGTTGTGTATCTGTACTGAGGGAGGGCTGTTATCTGGGGGAGTGTGTTAATGTTGTGTATCTGTACTGAGGGAGGGCTGTTATCTGTGGGAGTGTGTTGATGTTGTTGTGTATCTGTACTGAGGGAGGGCTGTTATCTGGGGGAGTGTGTTGATGTTGTTGTGTATCTGTACTGAGGGAGGGCTGTTATCTGGGGGAGTGTGTTGATGTTGTGTATCTGTACTGAGGTAGGGCTGTTATCTGGGGGAGTGTGTTAATGTTGTTGTGTATCTGTACTGAGGGAGGGCTGTTATCTGTGGGAGTGTGTTGATGTTGTTGTGTATCTGTACTGAGGGAGGGCTGTTATCTGGGGGAGTGTGTTGATGTTGTTGTGTATCTGTACTGAGGGAGGGCTGTTATCTGGGGGAGTGTGTTGTTGTTGTTGTGTATCTGTACTGAGGGAGGGCTGTTATCTGGGGGAGTGTGTTGATGTTGTTGTGTATCTGTACTGAGGGAGGGCTGTTATCTGGGGGAGTGTGTTGATGTTGTTGTATATCTGTATTGAGGGAGGGCTGTTATCTGGGGGAGTGTGTTGATGGGGATAAGTCCGGGAGGGAGAGGAAGCTTGCTCACCCAGGGGTGAAGCCCATGGAAGAGGAGCGGAACTCAGTCACTCCCCCTGCCCTCAACCCCTGTGTTTCTGTGATCCCACTGCCAGGCGGGGAAGCAGGGAGTCAACACACACACACACACACACACACACACACACACACACACACACACACACACACACACACACACACACACACACACACACACACACACACACACACACACACACACACACACACTGCTCCTCTCTCATCCCGGGTCAGGGGGACAAACTGTGAGTTGGGGATTGGAAAGTCAATAAAGCAGAAGTAATGTTATAATGACCTGAGCCTGTGATGTCCTGTTGGCCTCTCTGCCACGGAGGAAGTGGACAATCAAACAAAATGGCCACTCCGCTTGATCTTTTTGAAAGCCAACGTTAAACAGAGGCAGGCTAACCATTGAGCCCCTATTACTCCCAGCCTCCCAGTCCCTCTGAACTCGATGTGTTTTCATAGTGAGGTATCATGTTTGGATTGTGGAAGTGAAGGGTGAGGACATTACACCCAGATAAAAGGAATCATCAGCTGTGTACTTTCTAAACTGTTTACATCTCCTCAGTCAGAGGAAGAGAGAGGATAATAATGGGAGAATGATCCAAACCATTTAGGATACTCTCTCTCTCTCTCTCTCTCTCTCTCTCTCTCTGTCTCTCTCTGTCTCTCTTGCATGTCTCCTATTTTGTACAGTATAATGGAAATGAATATATCTGAAACATGAGCAATGAAATTAAATATCAAATGTATTGTATAATGCTACATCTTTACACAACAGATCTTGATCTAGATGATAATTGTAGTCTGTTCGTTCCACTGCCTCCAGAGCACGTGATGAGTACAATGACCTGAAAACACAAAGCACTCCTAAGACAGTCCCTGAAGGCATCCAGAAGTATGTTTTTATGAATTGTACCCTTTAGTTGGCAGAAGGAGACCACAAATGAGCCATTGTCAGGAGAGTGGTTAAACCATTCCTGATGGAGCCCCAAAGCTTTCTGTGAACTGCAACAATGTCTGCTTTTGCTGTTTGCCCTTTACTCCCTTTCAGAGTGAACAAACCCTGTCTTACACTCCATGATGTCATCTTCAGGCAACATGACACTCGAGGACAATCTGTTTAGGGCTCCTGTTTTCAGGAACAGTCATGTCAGTTAACACGGAGCCCGACTTAGAAACAGCAGCAGAATGGTTCTATATTTACTAGAGAGTACACATCATTCTGGAACAGCTGACTTGCACTCTTAACTATCTATCAAGCCTTAACCAGTGTATGAAGGTATGAGAGGAGATCTAGGACTGCTCTCATGGGTAAGTCAGGCATCAGCTGGTGGGTAAGTCCACGGTGGCAGCCCCACTTTGTGAGTAGGAGACAGACAGACAGATAGACAAACAGACAGACAGACAGCAGGGCCCTGCTCAGTACTAATCCTGGATCTTGGTATAGTGGCCTGGCTGTCTTAGTGCAGTTCAGACGGGGGGCAGCGTGCCTGGGAGCCTGCAGTTTGACTTGGGGAGGGTGGATGGGATGGGAGGAGAGATGGGGGTGGGTGGTGTTTGATGGGAACAGGCTGACCTCTGCGCAGCGCGGGGACCGGCGAGGCCCGGCGAGGCTGGGCCAGCAGTGTGTTCTTTATCAGCTACCCCAGCGACAGCATGGCAGATTCCAGCCATTCCTCCACTGATTCATTGTCAGCCGGACAAATGTTAATTGTTTTCATCACTGGCGGCTGTGAGAACACTCGGACACACCCTGTCTCACCCCTTACCTCCTTCTTAATGTCTCTGCACTGTCTCTGCCCTTACCATGGCTATATTGCCTGTCTCCCCCCTCTCTCACCCCATCTATCTGTCTCACCTTTCACCGTCTTCAATGGGTGCTCAAGAGTGAATGTGTTTTAATCTACCATCAGTAATTAGAGCTATTCAGTTGGGAAAGAAGTGAATGGTTTTTAGTTGTAATTAATAATATTAATTCTGAATGACAAGTGACATTGTCTTGTTTTGACCAAGAAGCTGTCAATATTTTGTTTTGACCGTTGGGGAGAAGACACCTTTAGTGTGTATGTGTGTATTAACATACACAGCTGGATTTGACAAGGAGTGTTGATGGGTGTGTTAGTTGTGTTAGTATTACTGGAGTGCTGAGGCATGCGGAGAAACTGACACTTGTGGCATGTGAATGACATCAGAGAAAGCACCTCTCTTTAGAAAGATATTTCCTCTACCTCCATTTTGTTATAAGAAGAAAAGGTTCAGGTTCCTTTTCATTGTTACACAAATACCAGTAATTCAATTCAAACTGAAATTACATGAATGAATTTGGAACCTTCAAAATATTACCGTAAAAATCTAAATACATTAAAAAAAAAGAAATGAATTTGGATTTGACGTACCCTTTCCTGAAAGAAATCCGTTGGAGAAGTGAATTTTAAAATGAAAGCATTTTAAAAGGTCTCTTTTCTTTCCCATGTCTTTCAGAATCCAGTTGCATGGAAACACTTCTGTCAAAAGACTGGAAAGAGAAGATGGAAAGGCTCGACACCAGTGATCTTCTGGGAGAAGTAAAAGGTAAGCTTGATGCTGTGGTCACTCACAACCGCAGCGCTCTCTTGTAAAGAGTGTCTTAAAGTGAGATTAACAAATCCTTCTATTCCTATCAGACATACATAATCTATACATAATCTAAGAAACAGGCTTGCACTCTGAAATTACACAAAAGCTCTTGGCTGCCTTCCCTAGTTCTTTTCTGCACTTTCCTTATCTGTTATGTCAAAATGCCTCTGTCCAGAGCCCTCTTTAAATTCCAACCCCATTCCCCAGTCTGTCATTTTGTTTGTGTCTGTGGTTTACTGTTAGAGACGAGGCTGTTGTCCGTGTGTCTGCTATATAAAACAATAAGACTAGAAACACTGCTTCCTACTCATACAGTGTGTTCATGCCGAGAGAGGAGAGACGAGGGGAGATAGAGAAGAGAGGGGAAAGAAGAGAGAGGAAGGAAAGTGCAGAGACGGGGAGAGCCCTCTCTCTTCTAGGTCTCTCACATCTGAAAGGAATTCTGCTTTGATTCTGGTAGTGAACACCCTGCACAGCCCAGCTCTCCCTCCAAATCTGTATTTATGTGCAGGGAAGGTGGGCCTGGCCTGGGCTGGGCTGGGCAGGCAGCTGTTTTTTTTGCAGGTCCAGTTCTTAGCAGTGACTGTTACTAAAAAGGTGTTTATGTAGCTAGCGGAGAGGAAGGAACAATACCAGCTGTCTGATAACACCAGGCTCTACGTCTCTCTCTCGCTGTCTCTCTCTACCTCTCCTTCATTTCTCTATCACTCGCTTCCCTGCCAACCCCCATACTCTCAAGCCTGTACCTCGCAACACAAAATGGTGTATATTAATAATTGTATTATTAATATTTACAAGAATATACTCATATCTATATATCCATGTAATTTTAGCTAAACACAGACGATGCTGCTCTGCTCATCATGCACAATTGTAATCATCAGAACTATTCAAAGACAGCAGAAAGTAGCATTCTGCTAGCGCGTGCACTGGAAATGTTTTGCTTTTTTATGATGTACTCCCACTTTAATAGCTCTTTTTATCATATGGTTGGCAGTCATAAATAATATTTGTCCTTGGTTTTAATTATGGGATGACATTTTCTCTGTGTGCCGGGGAAGACAATAACTATTGCATGTAGTAATAAATATATTCATGGTCAATAACCTTAATGAGCTGAAATATAAATCATGTCTTGGTAAACCAGATTCATTGTAGCTGACCCTGTAGATCAAAGTGCAGTGGAACAAATGTTTAAAATGATTTAGCCTTTTGAAAGCAGATCTATTTAAATTACAGGGCATTATTCTGTTTGATAAATGGTAAGGGTGAGGTTATTCCACAGCGGTGTAAACAGGTAGAGAGGGAGCCTGATAATGCCCACTGTGGCCTTTGTTGACTCACATGCAGGGAGACACAGTGAACACTAGACTTAGAAATATAACTACTTTTCATATCACACCGGTAGGCTGTCTAAGGTTTTTAATTAGTCTGCCATTTCATATGACTGTAGACATTTCAAAGGACTGCTTTGTGCTCCCCCTTACAAATGTATCTTTCTGCATTTGAAGTCTGCCTGATGTAAATACTGCCAATTAAAAAGATGCCCAGGGTTGGAGACACACAAGGTCTTCCTAATTAAAACACAAACAAAGGCACCAAGCAGAAAACACCTTCTGATTACGATCTAAAGTGTTATGATGAATCAGAGGCTGTATTAATTGTTAGGTTAAAATCAATACAAAGGGTAAGCATGCCTGTAGGTTTAAATTAACGGAGGACAGCGCTGGATAAAGGCTAACATCCGTAAAAGCTACATACTGCCACAGTGGCCTTGATACTCGTTCTCTACTCAGCGGACATTGAATCCGGAACCAATGGCATTGTACATTCTACCTAGACTACATCCTTTGTGGCATTGTTCCGTTGTTACAAAAGATTGCTTTTGATGTTCAAAGATAAATAAGTGAAATATAAAATTCTGTCCCTTTTGAACTGAAAGACTGGTAATTTGTACGTTTTTTTCCTCACAAGGCTGCCTTCCTTTGAATTAACGGTAGAGAATCTAAAAGTCTCTGTAGTTTTTGCTCAACTGCTTTCCATATTTTCCACCTTATGAACCTGTCATGGATGGCACCTTGTCGTACTGTTGTAGTCACAAGAGGAGGAATCTGCTGGGTTAAGACTCACAGTGGAATTATCACACAGGAAAAGACAATAGGTGGAACAGAATTTGACCGAAGGCTTCACTTCACCAATGAAAAGAACTGCATTCTTTTACACTATGCACTTGTGTTCAAACATGCCCAGACTACATTATGCTCTTGGGGTAAAACACAAAGTACAGTAAACAAAACAATGGTATCAAAACATCTGAGGTTGGCTTTCCTTTATCTTACACCCAGTTCAACGCGACCAAGCATTTAGTGCCTCACGTACATAGTTATAGTGTATTGTCATGTGGTTTCCTGCGCTGGAATGGGTCTGTGGTTAAACTGATACTGGTACTTCCAGTAAAATGGAGTCAATCTGAACTGTTTCCATCGATACAGGATAGGAAGTATGCTTAACAGAGACATAGAGAATAGAATGATTTGGGTGTAATGATTTCAGATGTCCTTTAAGCTGTGAGAGATTAACAGCTGCAGGAAGAGAGAGGGAGGGAACGGTTTGTGAAGGAGTATTAGTGGTGGATTACTTTTCACCAGCCGATTCCAGATGTAACTGATTGTTTTCATACCTGAGCTAAGCTGTCAATCATGAGGAACGGTGAGAAGGGAGATGAGATCTCCTGAACAAAACCACAGAGCAAGAGAGGGAGGTGGCCTGGAGGACGTCCAAACCACAGAAAGGAGCAGAGAGGGTGGGGGGGGAGAAAGCAAGATGGAGCAGAGAGGGAGAGGAGAGAGAGAGCACAGAGAAAGATAGAGAGAGAGAGACCTGGGACATGGCTGCTCAGACATGAGGCTGTTTTAATTATGGTCCTTCAAAGAGAATCTCTTTCTGTGAAAGCTGTGCCACAACGGCAGAGAGATCTCATACACTATAGTATGTTTCCAGTACTCCTGTACTTTATTCTGGCTTTACTGTTTATGTTTGTAAATCGTTTTAAATTGTCAATGATGGGGAGGTGACTATTGTGGTTGTTTAATTGAATTGGATCATTACAAACCCTACCCTCCTTTATGCAATAAAACACACTTTGGAGGAAAAGCAGAGTGATTTTAGCTAGCCTCACTCCGTGCCTCACATATGTCAGTAGAAGAATTCAGGTGATATACATGTTTTTAATGTAAATTCCATTGGAATGTGAATGCAGGTTTATGGGGGAAAGGCTTGGTCAAATAAGCTCTCTCTGTGCAGTGTGGCTTTCATTTATACTCAATCAGGGCCTTTGAGACCCACACACTGCAGGACTGTTTAACTTTCCCTGTAGACATCCAGTGTCCCCAGCCCCCCCCCCCCCCAAAAAAAACGGCAAAGCATTTATTCAACTGAATAAAAAAATGTGGTAGTTAAATTGGAACACAAACTGCATTCATTATCTCGGAAGGTTTGATAAAAAAATGAAGCTCAGCATTGTACATTTGCGTTAAAATGGCAGCTTGAATTCTATATAAACGAAAATCAAGCCTCTTGCACTTTCATAATCAATTTGTGAATGCTGTGTACATGACAGTGGCGGCTGTGCACATTGACAGTCCTGTGGAAGGCAGATAAGTAGAAGCTCTTTAAGGGGAGAGCGAGGAGCGGGGCAGGGCCACAGCTGAGACTGATTTGATGCTGCTCCTACCTGGCCTTGCTTCTCCCATCCCGACAGAGGACTACTGTGTGGACACAGAGCTGGGGTTGTTCAACCAGCTGGGTTTACTTCAAAACATGATTATTCAATTTAACATTCAGCTTTATTCTTAATGGCTCCAATAAAGTCTAGAGCAAATGCCAATGGAGATTCCACACTATATCTGTAAATACACGCAGAACCACAAGCATATTTTGTAGTGGGAGCAGGTTTTTATCGGCACAGGATAACATTGTCGTTTCATGTTTCTTTCACCTAGTTTCTCTGTTTCAAAATATTCACACATGGCCATTTTAGTAAAAACTAAAACTGTCACTAATAAACAGTGCATAAACATTCAGAAATCTCTCTCAGAGAAATATTATAAATAGCTGCGTATTGGAATTGAATGTAAGGTGGTAAATGTGACTGTCATGAGGACTAAATGACCTAGTGAATCTGTGTTATACAGCTATGTGTATTTTGAGGAGAGAGCTGTGTATGTTTGATAGTGAAACCTCTATTTAGAGCGGAGGGCGTAGAGAGGGACCATCTCAACCCATCACACACTGAAATATCCCTTCAATTCCCCCAATTCAAAAGTGCCACAGTTTGCATTTTTCTCCCAACACTTCAATAGTCTTCTGTTTGCCCTGTGTACCCAGGTGAAATATGAGACACCGTAAATCATTATTCTTCAGACTGCATTTGCGAAATGAATCTGTTTTTCTCCCTTAATGAATTGAGGAATTTAGCTTGTGGTGTCGGCTGCAGAAAGGGTGTCTGTCTGTCTGTCTGTCTGTCTGTCTGTCTGTCTGTCTGTCTGTCTGTCTGTCTGTCTGTCTGTCTGTCTGTCTGTCTGTCTGTCTGTCTGTCTGTCTGTCTGTCTGTCTGTCTGTCTGTCTGTCTGTCTGTCTGTCTGTCTGTCTGTCTGTCTGTCTGTCTGTCTGTCTGTCTGTCTGTCTGTCTGTCTGTCTGTCTGTCTGTCTGTCTGTCTGTCTGTCTGTCTGTCTGTCTGTCTGTCTGTCTGTCTGTCTGTCTGTGTGTGTGTGTGTGTCTGTGTATGTGTGTGTGTGTGTGCCTGTATGTGTGTGTGTGTGTCCGCTCTCACTTTCTCCTCCTGGCTCTGTGTTTTCAGAGGAGACAGGCAGACAGGAGTGGGTTTGGTGGTGTCTGGGTCAGCCGCTGCTGGTGTTGGTGTGGGCAGAAGCCCTGTGCCATGGAACCAGGCATGGTGGTTCCCTGACCAGACAGGGCCTCTGGATGACTGGCTGCACATTTAATACTTTTATACATTTGACACTTAAAATAATTTTTCATTTAATTCCCGAATTTCAGTGTTTTTGCATTTAATTTACCAAATTATATTTACTATTACTACAAATAATTAGCTTCATTCTTGGTTGGCAGACACACAGGTATCCCGTTTATTAAGAATGCAATAATCAATTTATATCTTAAGTTACTACCAGGAATCACTAGCAATCCTTATTTTAACGATTGACAAATATACACCTCTCTCACTTATAGAAGTGTAGTAAATGGAATATTTATCAGTCTCCCGGCCGCAAAGCAAATTGCATCCTCACAGCCGTGTAATGCTGCTTAAGCACTGGCTGCTATGGCTGGGCTGGGTTAGTACATGTCACGCTGGATTTCCCCCTACAGCTGCTCTAGTGCTGCAGCTCCGGAGCCAGGCACTCTGCTGATCTACCACCAGCCATTGAGACACAACACACACATACGTACGCACACACACACACGCACGCACATACATACACACACACACACAGTCAACATCTTTAGAAATCAAGGACAACATTCGTGAAAGAAAAGAACATGAGATGCAATCCCTCATATTATGGTTCTAAATAAACCAGTGTAGGTGCATGAAGTTATAGCCAAGACCAGTGAATTGGTTCAATGCAAGAAAACACACATTCACTTCCGTTTCAAGGTTTTCCTGACCATTGTTCAGACAGAGAGCTCCTTTTGTCGTTCTCTAGACAACTCTGATGTGAGGGAGGGAGGCCCTGAAAGTTGATCAGTGTTTGTAGCATTTTATAATAAACCTGGACTAGAAGTGCTTCTCCTTACATGAAAGCAGGAAGAGGTCATTACCATACACATCATGAGGGATGACTGGATGATGGAGAAAATCTAGTGTACCGCGTTATGTGCTTCAAGCTTTGTCACATGACTTCCCAGTGTGGTCAGCGCTCTACAGATCAGTTTTATTACAGTTCATCCTCTGCTTTGATAATGGTTCCTATTGAAAACACAGACTGAACTGTCTCTTCTCTGGGTGGGATAATAGTTCCCTCTGTGAAGATAGCAGTCTGTTATCAGTGTTCAGTCTTATCTGTTCAGGTCTGTAAGGCTGCTATCGTCGAGCTCTGATGAAGTACCTCGTCCGATGCCACTGATACACTGTGGAGTGCTGAGGCTTTCACATTAGCATAATTACGCTGAAGAGGCATGCCTCTTCCGTCGTTATATTATTAGCCCGCATTAATGTTCAGTGTGAACGTCAGGCCGATGAAGTACGCTTTTATTATTAACCACTTGGCGTGTCAATCAAAACATTCTTTTTGAAATATTTAGAAAATATATGTTAAACACTTGGGGAGACATTGATATAGATGCAGAAATTATGTCTATGACACACACACACACACACACACACACACACACACACACACACACACACACACACACACACACACACACACACACACACACACACACACACACACCAAATGAGTTTAGTACAGTATACTAACATCAGCATAAGCAAACCCCAGGGTTTTTAGAAGGTGTCTGTTTCTAACAGTTCCCTGCTGATGGATAACCACTCCATGTGATATTCATGGCCATGTAGTCCAGTATCTAAGGCTGTGAGGATGGATGGTCCGGGCTGCCATAGCCTGACATGTTGGTGAGTCCTTACTCATGCTTGTTAATGATGGTTTATTGGCAGGATGAACAGTTTTATGTCATCACAGAGGCAGCAGGCCAGGTAAAACAGCTGCTACTCATATTGTCTCTGTTCGTTCTGACTAGGGCACCCAGATACTTTAATACCGTTTTTACTTGAAACACATATGGCCTTGGAGCATTTCTGAACAAGCGTATATACAAGCCTAAAACATAGTTAAGCTTAAGTCAAATCTCTGTAGCCCATCAAATACCCTTTTGCTGTCTCTGGTTGTGCTTGCTTAGCAGGCTCATAGGCAGCTGTTTTATCCTATGGATTATTTAGGCTACACAAGACAAAGATTTTGTTTTAGCAGTCACAATGTATAATATTAATGTGGATTTACTGACAACATTAATATATGAATGGTATTTGAAAGGCATAGTCATCCGCACCATGGTTTTTACTGGTAAACATTCTGTTGTGTGTGTGTGTGTGTGTATTTGTTTGTATGTGCAAACATGTGTTTGTGTTGATTCAAAATTATGATTGAATTGCTTTTGGAGCAAGGTCTCTGCCCCGAAAAATTCATTAATTGCAAGGCTACAGGAAGCAGTACTAGATTCCATTAGCAGTAATTCATTTGTATTTGTTTCTTCTTTAGAAGACATGAACATGGGGTCAGAGGACTACTGAGTTCATATTAGTGTTACAAATTGTATTGTGCTGAACACACCAGCATAATCATCACCCTGTATGTGTGTGTGTGTGTGTGTGTGTGTGTGTGTGTGTGTGTGTGTGTGTGTGTGTGTGTGTGTGTGTGTGTGTGTGTGTGTGTGTGTGTGTGTGTGTGTGTGTGTGTGTGTGTGTGTGTGTGTGTGTGTGTGTGTGTGTGTGTGTGTGTGTGTGTGTGTCTGTGCAGTGCGTACATTCAGCCAGCAGTGTTACCTTTTCTCATGTGGATGAGCAGCACAGAACAGCTCCTGCCTTCAGCACGCCAGGCATGCTAGCTATGTGCAGTGTGTGTCCGGACACAGCCCGGAACAATTGCAGCATTTAGACAAGTCTTAATTTACTTAGGATGGGCTGGCAGCATATGGTAGGATCCACAATAGCTGACTGATGGAGGGACAAAGAAATTGCAGTGTTCTGGTGTTTAAAAAAAAGGCATTCAGATTGGGTCATAATAGCTCAGCTGTCCTAACCAAAGGGACAGAATAGGCTGCCTTGTGATTTTCTTCTCTTTTTCACCCCCGTTCCTTTTCTCCTTTTTTGTGCCTGAATCTTTTATCTGCGTTACTCACTCACCCGGGACTCTTCAAAGTAACAAGCCTCCTTCTTTTCCCTGGTGCTGGACTTGGAACCCAAATTAGAGACTGCTTGATTAGAAGAAAGCGAAGGGGGCCAAGAGAGGGAGATGTGGGTATTGGACAGAACAAATCGCACCCCTACAAAGTGCCTTTTATCCACAGACCCCAAGGCCCGACTCCCCTCCCAGCAACCATGGCCCGCTTGTTTTTCTCGTATCATTTATTTAGTCACTCGTTTGGTTGATGTTTTCTGCCCTACTTTGTGACGTTTAAAAGAGGCAGGCGTCTGAAAAGGTGAATGCTGAATGAGGTGGTGAACAACAAGACTTTGCTGTCTGTCTCCTCCAGAGTGTCAGTCTGGCATGTTCTCCATGAGCATGAGGACTGAGGGGAGAGGGGAGAGCACGGGATCACCTGCCCACCCTCCAACCTGCCTGCTCATGGGACATCCTGGGCCAGACTGGCTCCTGATCCGGCCCCAGCCCCAGCAGCCTGAGGCAGGGTGGGAGAAAGAGGAAGCGCTCCCAGAATGTCACAACACATTAGAAGTGGGGAACCAGGCTGCTTCATGTAGTGAGGAGGCAACCCTCGGCTGTCCATCTCCCGTTGTAAAGGGGATGTGAGGAGACACCTTAACGGGCTGGCTTGGCCCCACTGCTGTTAAGAGCCATGCAATATGCAGGAAACTGCCTCTTTGTCAGCAGGCCGGTCAGACAAACACCGCCGCTGTCCTATACTGCACCGCCCAATAAAAGTTTTATCTACGTTTTAATTTAGAGGAAGAAAATGAATTTTACATCAAACCAGGCCAACAAAAGACATATGTAGTCCGATGTGGTGATGATGATGTACAGGGAAGACATTGCTCAGGTCAAGTCAAACTTAGATAATCTGATGTCAAATCAATTTTAGGCATTCAATGTTATGTTTTACCAACAGTCTTCTAAAAAAACATTTTGGCTAATTATAATTGTTTTAACAAGATTCACTGTCCAAATCAGCTTACTGGAAATCTTTTTAAAATATAAGAAACATTCAGTTTAAGCATTTAGATTAGGACCAGTTCCAGAGAGACAAGACAATACAGTAGAGACAAGACAATACAGTAGAGACACGACAATACAGTAGAGACAAGACAATACAGTAGAGACAAGACAATACAGTAGAGACAATACAAGACAATACAGTAGAGACAATACAATACAGTAGAGCCAATACAATACAGTAGAGACAATACAAGACAATACAGTAGAGACAAGACAATACAGTAGAGACACGACAATACAGTAGAGACAAGACAATACAGTAGAGACAAGACAATACAGTAGAGACAATACAAGACAATACAGTAGAGACAATACAATACAGTAGAGACAATACAATACAGTAGAGACAATACAAGACAATACAGTAGAGACAAGACAATACAGTAGAGACACGACAATACAGTAGAGACAAGACAATACAGTAAGAGACAAGACAATACAGTAGAGACAATACAAGACAATACAGTAGAGACAAGACAATACAGTAGAGACAATACAATACAGTAGAGACAATACAATACAGTAGAGCCAAGACAATACAGTATAGACAATACAAGACAATACAGTAGAGACAAGACAATACAGTAGAGACAATACAATACAGTAGAGACAAGACAATACAGTAGAGACAATACAAGACAATACAGTAGAGACAAGACAATACAGTAGAGACAATACAATACAGTAGAGACAATACAATACAGTAGAGACAATACAATACAATACAGTAGAGACAATACAAGACAATACAGTAGAGACAAGACAATACAGTAGAGACAAGACAATACAGCAGAGACAAGACAATACAGCAGAGACAATACAATACAGCAGAGACAATACAATACAGCAGAGACAAGACAATACAGTAGAGACAAGATAATACAGTAGCGACAAGATAATACAGTAGTGACAAGACAATACAGTAGCGAAAAGAAAGAGATGAGGATCAACTTGTCTTGGTACAGAGGGCAGCCTGTTGTCTTGGTACAGAGGGCAGCCTGTTGTCTTGGTACAGGGGGCAGCCTGTTGTCTTGGTACAGGGGGCAGCCTGTTGTCTTGGTACAGGGGGCAGCCTGTTGTCTTGGTACAGGGGGCAGCCTGTTGTCTTGGTACAGGGGGCAGCCTGTTGTCTTGGTACAGAGGGCAGCCTGTTGTCTTGGTACAGAGG